>NC_079428.1:6934544-7004061 GCF_026213295.1 Gadus chalcogrammus | reverse complement strand
TGTATTCTTCCTTTATGCTGTAGTATTTGGCTAATGTGTCTATGCAAGAGGCCCTAGATTATTGGTGAACTCTTCTCGTAGCCTACTTGGCGGTTGTTGGACGGAATCAGGAGCAGATTGGAAGCGCATAATACCTGTTCCATGGAGGGGGCGGACAGCGCAGCATGGGGTCCACATGCAGCGCGAGGGTCCGTCCGGCAGACTCTTTGATAAAACCCTTTTCCGTGTCCTGCTTGTCTGTTTTGTTTGTTGCACCGCAAAAACCTTTTGGGGCAGGTCGCTGTCGCCTTGTGTGATTGTTTCCGAAAGACGAAGAAAACAAGCAAAAAAAAAACCAAAGCAAGCAACATTGGTACTTGTTAAGCTTTGCACAACCCCCTACGCATAATATCCATTTTGGGACCAAACCACCTACACATAACATTGCCTTTTTTTTTCTGTACACAAGGAGCGCTCACATCTTGTCATTTCCCTTTTGTCTATCTCCCGCTCTCTCTAGCTGTTCTCTATTCCCCTCTCTATTTTGTAACTTCCTTTGGCTGTGATATTCCCCCCCCCCCCCCCCCCCTCCCCCTCTTAGCACCCAGCCCCCCTCATCTCCTCTTGTTGTCAGTAGTTCTCCAGCAGGGCTTCAACGCAGCCCAATGAGACGACGGTAGACAGTAGCAGTAGTTGTGGGCACACATCCCATTAAGGGGAGCCGTTGATGGAGGGGAGCGGGTGAGGTCTGGGGAGGGGGGGGGGGGGGGACCACTATTAATTAGCAAGCGCTTTTGAGGAGCTTTGATCCCGTATGGGTCCCCTGTCTTCCGGAAAGGCTTTCTGCCCTTTTGAATGCGGCAGCTGCGACCAAGAGGTTAGGGAGAGAGAGAGAGAGAGAGAGCGAGAGAGAGAGAGAGAGAGAGAGAAGAGAGAGAGAGAGGAGAGAGAGATATAGAAAGAGGCGAGAGAATAGAAAGAGAGAGAGAGAATAGAAAGAGAAAACCGAAAACTGGGTGTGCTTTCAAGTGAGCCGTAGACCCTCAGGCTCTGTGGCTCCCGCTTACCTCACCCCCAGCTGGAGGGACTGCCCCTGCAATCATGTGCTGCGGCTCCAGGCTTTGTAGAGAGAGAGAGAGAGAGAGAGAGAGAGAGGAGAGAGAGAGAGGGAGAGAGAGAGAGAGAGAGCGAGCGAGAGGGGAGAGAGAGAAGAGAGAGCGAGAGAGAGAGAGAGAGAGGGAGGACTAGCAAGCTGAGAGAATTCTTGGAAGGCAACTTGAATAACGGAAAACAATTAAAAGGTAGTGTCCAATTATCTCAGCCTTCCAACATGTCGCCGGGCAACAAGTTGCAAAATAAAATAAACAAATGAATAAACGTAAAAGAAATGTAGGTGTCGTGTTCTGGCAGCCATCCAAAATTCCCCGGACCACCAGAGTGGACCATTACCAACCCCACCCTCTCTCCTCCCCCCCTCTCCCTCTCTCTCCTCTCTCTCTCTCTCTCTCTCTCTCTCTCTCTCTCTCTCTCTCTCTCTCTCTCTCTCTCCCTCTCTTCAGAGGTTTGGTGTCACCAGGGCAACAGCATGATAATGCTCTGAGCCTGTATCAAATAGATGGACGTAGTCTTAACGGTCCTTGGTCCATTAGTTTGTTCGATTTGATCCATAAAACCCCATTGACTTAACGAGTAGTGCTTTGAGATGCAAACCCCTGACAACAAACACAGGTTCATTATTAAGCTTGACGACACCTGTTTCACACACCAATCCGTTTGGAGTAGCTTTTGTAAGGGTAAGGTATTGAATTTATTTATCAATATTCATATTATTATACACTAGGGACTCACAGAGGCATGCCAATGAATAAAAGGACATGCATTTTATGCAATTTTTTTTGCCAGTCTATTCATCAAAAACACATTGTTGGCAACACAAAAAAAAGGCAGAAACGCGGCATTAACAAATCCCTCCAGCCCTCCGGGGATATCATTTATCAGCAGATGACATTGAGGTTGAAAGTGTGGAAATGGGGATGGAGGTGGCCCTCGCCCTCCCCCCGTGATTGTGACTAGATCTGAAGAGGCTTTTACCTGTGCATGAATCTGACTGGGGCTTTGAAAAGGCCCCCATTGTCCACGGAGCAGCCGCACGCGGGCCCCGCTCTGGCAGAGCTTCTATGCTCGCCTCGTCTGCTTCATTATGACACAGCCAGCAGCCCGACACAATGCGTGCGGTGGTCTTTGGATGCGCCATGTCTGATGTGTGTGAGTGTGGCTGATGTGTCTGTCAGTGTGTGTGTGTGTGTGTGTGTGTATGTGTTTGGTGTGTGGTGTGTGTGTGTGTGTCTGTGGGTGGTGTATGTGTGGTGTGTGCATGCGTGCGTGCAGTATACCGTGTTAAGGGAAGGGAAAACACTGTTGGGAGATAATTGTGCTGCTTCGAATAGGCTCTGCTCGCTGTAAAACTGAAGCAGATTAAAATAAACAACTCAAAGGGTTTTCCGACAACTGCTGTCAGGCATTTGCATCTGTGTTTGCATGGATGTATGTGTGTGCATGTGCATATTTGTGCACATACGTAAGTGGGTTAAGTGGTAAGACATCTTTCGACATACGGTAGGTGCCTCTTTATTATTTGATCAGCATTGATTTTCAAGGACTGTGCAGAAGAAGTAAAATAGTTGCAAGCCCAATGTGTTGATTTGTTGTTTTGCAAGAATCAACAGTTTTCATGACCAATATTCACCTTGGAGCTCAATGCCCTCCCCTGTCCCGTTCCCATTCCTCAACTTCTTGAAAATGTATTAACACAAACCATAGCGCGTGTTTGCAATGCAAATTTAGCCTGGCAAATTGCATAGCATCAGAAATGTGCAGTGTTGTTTTACTAGCTGTTTATTAATCGGGGATAACCAACATCGACCATAATCGACGTCAGCTCATATCCTAAAATAAAAACAACCAGGCAATTTGTTTTCACTCATATTGGACAAATATCTTCACTTGCCTTTGCCTTTGATTACACTTAGCATAGAATAACAACGAGACTCCCTTTTCTTTAGACGCTCGCTCACCAAGTCTACGGCTGCTAGAGCCGCATGGCAATAATGCAGCATAATTAGGGTTTCATATCCCTTAGCCTACTTCATTATTGCAGCCTCTAAAACCAGAAATCTGCATTTTGCATGTTTCTCAATATGAGAGAAACTCATTAATTGTACACAATAAGGATTACGGTTACGCAAGCCTAAGTGTATTGTTTGAGTGGGAACAGAACGGGAAGCGAGTAGCTCTTCCTGTTTCCCTCACCGTGCACCCTCTTCTGCCTCTGCATTCCCTTCTGTAATTAGAAGCACATCCCATTAGCATCCCGATGCAAGCGCTGGATGTATTCCTGGCTCGTGTTCATACCACGTTGTTTAATGTCCATCATGCACACTGAAGGAAATGCCAATTGTTCGTCATCACCTATGCATTTTATTGTGGTATTCATATTTCCTGAAAGGGTCGTATTCGAGAAAGGAGCTGGTGGTGGTGATGGTGGTGGTGGTGGTGGTGGTGGTGGAGGGGTTATAAAATGAATTTGTATGGAGGTGCACGGAGACACCACGCCCCGTAATTGTCTGAATGTGTAACATGAACTATGTATCCGTTGAATCCCCAGACAAGGTCAGCATTACTCTGCTGTTATTTGATTGCCCGTATGCACACACACGCGTAACCAAATCAGCCGGTACAGGAGGGGTTACTGTTTTCCCTCAAGATGGATGTGGGCTGAGGCAAAGCGTGTCCCGACGGAGGAAACATTTATTATCTTGAGCATTTCTTACAGATCGTTTCTCAAATTAAATAAGTAGGGGGTGGGGCTGGGGTGGTGGTGGTGGGGTTGAGGGGGCTGTGGAGGAAGAAGAGGGAAAAAAATACGAAATTGGTTGAAAGATTAATCAGAGAAAACTCTATTACTATGACAGAAATAAATTCAAGAGGAAGTTGTCACATGATGAATCGCTGAATGAAACATATAAAGTAAAAAATAAAAGCGTGAAAGTAAAAGAAAAATGCATGGGAAATGAAACTAAATGTACCTGGTAGTCAGCAGAGAGGGGGGGGGGGTGTACCAACCCCGGCCTCCACCCCCCCATTCCCAGGACGTTACTTTCTCTTCATTTATTAACAGCTGTCCAGGACAGCGCCAGGACGTAAACAAGCACAGCTCTCCAGTGAGAGGGCACCTCATCTAATGGTTATGAAATGCATGATCAACTGCAGCCTATAGCTCTCTCCTCCCCCCACACACACACACACACACACACACACACACCACACACACACACACACACACACACACACACACACACACACACACACACACACACACACACACAGCCACACTTATGCAGATACCAAGGAATGGCCGCTCTTTCCGTAGCACCTTGCTCACCATAATTTCAAACAGCATACATGCATGCACACACATACACACACACACACACACACCACACACACACACACACACACACACACACACACACACACACACACCACACACACACACACACACACAGAGACACACACACACACACACACCACCACACACCACACACACACACACACACACACACACACACACACCACACCACACACACACACACACACACACACCCACACACCACACACACACACACACACACACAAACAAACCTCTCTGTTGCGCTTACGCTGAAGCATTTGGAGGAACAATGATAAACTTTTTTGTTAAAACAACATAAATGAAGGACAATAAAACCTCCAATCAAGCCCATTCAAATTGGATAATAAGTATGCAACATTGCGTTTTTTGGTGAAGAACTCGCTGCATTCTAACGAGAAGCTGCAATCTCAGAGTCAAATAAAATCATGTATTGAAGAACAGAGGCACAGTCAAACTCTTTGCTCCAATGTGCTTCCACATGACATTCGGGGGTCTATAAAACACATCATGTAGTACAGGAATGAATGTTTCTTCCTCTTCTTTTCTTTGTTTGATAGGATTTGATCTCCAAATATGGGCGCATTCTCACGGAAAAAGGTTCTGGCCAAACATCAAGTAAAACAACTCTGAGTATGGCATTTAATGCAGATTTCTCCAGTTCTCTCATTCCACCTGAGCCGTAGGCAACCCCACAATATCTGGTGTGGCAAACGCTTCCTATGTCTAGAATCGACCATTGCAATGATCTTCAAGTATAGAACTGTGAAATAAAAATGTTTCCTGGTTAATGGCCAGGCCAAAGACTGTAAGTATTATTGGTTTCGTCGTAATCCCCAGAAATCATCTCATCACATCATGCATAACGAATGACTGTAGCAGTCGGGTTAGTCCCTGCTTGATGTCAGAAGGAATCAAGACCTTGGCTGGAGGGCCCACAGTGGAAAGTTCTCCCACCGCGTCCCCCCGGCCAGGTGGCACAAATCTAAGATGACATCTTTTCACCGGGGTTATGGGGACAGAGTGTCGGAGGGATGAGCCTGAGGAACTCAGAGAGAAGGTATTATTTATTCATGGCATTACATGTGAATACATCTGAGAGGGAATACACATAGAGAGAGGAAGGGGTTTGTAAAAAATGAAAAATTAAAAGTTCTGAGGTATTGATTAAAACCTAAAATAATTCACCCTCTACCAAGTGGAGTTTTACGATCGGTGGAAAAAAGGCAAAAAGAGAAGAAAAAAAAGAAATGAAAACTAAATAATTTATCTTTTCAAACTCATCTCTGCCGCTTCAACTTTGTTTGTTGCGTCATCCAGGCATGTCAAGTTATCCCTAGGCTGCAGGAGCAGACAGTTGTGAAGTGAGGCATGAAAAGAGGGGGGACATATCGATCACTCCTTCTCCACAGTCTGGGGGACCAGCGAGCCGTGAACATCCAATGTGTGGAGGATGAATGCCTTTCGACTGAGCATCATAGGTCACAAGGCAATGGCTGTCCAATTCTGCGTGTTAGAGTCCTGGGTGCTTTTTTAACGTCCTTGTCTGCATACTTAATCCATTTGAGTTTTGTTTTATGATTTGTCGTCCTGTCGTCCAATGAATTGCGGAACGATATATCCTGTTTTAAGATCACATATCTCTGTTGTAACCTGCAACACATATTTGTTATTTTATATTTGATTAAAAGAACACAAAAAATGAGGGTATCTAGAATGCCTTTTATCTTTTTAACTGGGGAAACCAATTGCAACTGCTCTCGATATGAATCGATTTTCCAAATGGAACGTTGTATGTTTAAATAAGAAAAGCGATAAGAAATAAATGTTGATGTTTTTTCAAAATGTATTTTGATGTTTTGATATAATTGATATTTCATGTAATTATTCTTTATCTGATAGATAATTAATATTAATCGCATTCATGATGCATCATCAAAGCCCAAATACATCATCTGCCCCTTAATGTTTGTTTTTCTGCGGGATAACATATTTTAAAAGGGCCTCCTCCCATACGTAAACACCACCAGGTCGGAGCATCAAAGCAGAGTAGTCATCAGAGTAGTGTGGGCATCAGACTACTTTATCTGGCTCCTCCTGATCCAGGGAGAACGGTTGATGCAAAGCTCGGATTTGTTGCCTGTAATTCTCATTCTGTCCATCACGACCACCGACTCGTGACCACAAACTTGAGAGGGGACATATATTGACCATAAACCAAGAGCTTTGTCCGCGAACTCAGCCCGATAGATGAATAGTCAATAATGCACCCACAAAACCAAGGACCCTCCTTTAGTTGTCAATCAATCACCTTCACTGCAGGCTGGACTTCCGCCCATGGAGCCCGTCAGTGCTAACACTCTCCCGCTGAAGTCCCACCATATCCACGGGCGCAGATCCCGGGGGGACGAGGCCCCTAAGACTTCTGAAAAACATGAATTTGTCCCCCCAAGTAGAATTATCGAAAGCAATTATGTAATTTAAAATATATATTTGATAGAAAACGCCTCCACTTTTGAAATAATTCACACACGGTTAGTTAGTTAGTGTCCCCCTTATGTTCTTTGCTCAGTGGTCTGAACCATTGCATACATGATTAGCATGTTGTACCACTGCTCCTACTTTCAGATAATGAATGGTGCCACCCCTGTGGAGGTGTGGCTCTGTAAAAGAGGTCAATATGTATAGGGAGGGCCTAAAAGGGGTTCCTCAATATATATTTTAAGCTACTATTAATGGCTGTGCGTCCGTTACAGCAGATCATTTAATATACTTTGGTGATATTATTGACGTCCCCTCCAGAAAATACTATTTTGTGGTCCCCCAACCCTAAGGTGTAATGAGATCAAACCTAGGTTGACCAAACCTATGGACTGACCTTTACTGGCCTCTGCCCTGGCCATCACATTGTTGCAGAAGAAATTCAAAGAACAGTAGATCCAGATATCGGGAACTGCCTCCTTGCTTTCGCTTTCCCACCCTTACCACAGGGCTGCACTGCCAAACAAACCGTGCACTTGTATGTCGAAACCTATCAATACACAAAGAGTGATGTCAACTTTTATGAGTGAAAGTAAGTGGCGAGTTGACGAGATTGTTTGCCTCATCAGAATTGAAGCCCTGCGAGTTTGTTTGGACAGAGCAATCTGACAAACTGCGTCCTGTGTCTGTGGAATCCCTTCACAGGATTATTTTGGCAGCCTTCCCAGCCGCATGATAGACATTGAAGGACCGCTCATTAGATGACACGCTCGATAGCTCCACTGGAGCCTAGGGGCTAGGTCTAAGGATCTCAGAATCCATAAGCCATGGCCAACACTGGTCCGGACCGTCGGCAGTTCCTTCCAAACTGTCATGACTCACATGAGCATCAGTGTCTGCCGGGAGGCCCACTGAATGGTTCCATGTTGAACACTACAGTACGATGTCTACAGCTTGGCTCTAACTGCCCACAGCGGTTGGTCTTAAGCATTTTAGAACAGCGGTCCCCAACCACCGGGCCGCGGACCGGTACCGGGCCGCGGGACATTCCTAACCGGGCCGTAGGTTAGTAGGCTACGACATGAATAAAAAAAAAAAAAAAAGAATCATGCAAAATGCATGCACACTTAATAAACTCAATTTACTTCGCAATACTGTCTCTCTTTTACATGCCATGAGTCTATATGCAGTTGTTAGATTGCATCTAACATGTTTGCATTTTTGGTAAGGTTTTAACTACTTTTCTTAAGCATAACTGTCTGTCTGTCCCGTCCTCAACACGTATTGGCATCAGCGGCTGCGCGCGCAGCCTAAGCTCACTTCACTTGTTGAGTTCAACAGTAGTGTCACACTATGAGCTCAGCTCAAACTGACATTACTGAGAATGACGGCTGTTTTTAAACTGGCAGATAAAGTTGCTGCATTTAAAGCCAAGCTTGATTTGTGGGGACGACGAGTGGACAGGGGAGTATTCGATATGTTCCAAACATTAGTGGGGATTTTTGGAGAGACTGAGGCAGGGCCCATTCTCTCGCAGCTGGTGCGCGATCACCTTGTTGCGCTTTCAAATGAATTTGAACGTTACTTCCCATCCTCCAAAGATCCACGGCGAACGAATGAGTGGATCCGCAACTCATTTGTCAATGTCCCGAATCACTTGTCATTGCAGGAGGAAGATCAAATGATCAAAATAGCTAATGATGGGTCTTAAAAGTGTGTTTGAGCAAACCTCTCTGGCGGGTTTTTGGATCAAAACCAAAGCGGAGTATCCCGAGATATCCTTAAAAGCGCTGAAAACGTTGCTTCCATTTCCCACCACGTACCTATGCGAGGCCGGGTTTTCGGCATTGACTGCAACTAAAACAAAATTGCGCAATCGATTGGACATTTCAAACACGCTAAGGGTGTCACTGTCTTCCACCACCCCCAGATGGAACCTTCTTGTTGCAGGGAAACAAGCACAGGGCTCCCACTGATTAAAATGAATTGTAGCCTATTCTGTGGCCTCACAAACGCGTGTTAAGTTCCCTTACTTTTGTGTTGTGCATGTTTACACTTGATAGATATGTTACTTCAAGTTTAGTTCAATATATTTATGTTTATAGTTGTTCATTTTTCACTTGTTCAAGTTCACATTATTTTTTAAGAGTTTGTTACCTTCACTGTTCATAAATAACTGGAACTAGTTATTTTAAATGAATGCATGCACAACACTATATGAAAATATCAACAAATTGGCAACCTCTGCGCAACATAACCCAACCCCACCCCCCCCCCCCGGCCCGCCTCGCCGGTCTGTGAAATTTTTTGGAGAATCAAACCGGTCCTTGGTGCTGAAAAGGTTGGGGACCCCTGTTTTAGAGGATACATATTCCACCTGCGCTTTTTCCACGTCAGACATTTAGGATCAATCAGCATCAATTTTCATGTCCAAGACTTGAAATGGATGTCAATGTTTCTTACTCAAGAGCATCAGGTTAGGTTAATGACTTGGCACTCGTGCCAACACTTTGAAAGCCTTTGAAAAGCAAAGAATAACACACAGTAACCTGAATTGCAAATCCCCAGTATTTCACAATTCTGAATGTAATTATGTGACTCGACATGACTGACGGACTGGTTATAAATAATGCAGTGGCTGCAATTCGCTGTTCTGCTTGGGTTTATAAAATTCCAGATTTTCTGTTAAAGTTAGCATTTAAACAGACTAATTGCGCACCGCTATTTCTTCTTTTTCTGTGACACTCAGCTTGAACTCTATTGCATTGGAATCTTAAATGATCTTGTGATTTGTGATTAAAAATGACTTTTAAAATGCCTCAACAGTTCAGTATAAAGAGGTTAATGGCCTTTACTCTTAGAGTCCATTCTTCAGTATATTCATTGACTAAAGTGCTTCTGCCTCTGAAGTCTGTCGATTTTCATTAAAGCAAACAGCACCTTGTGCTCCATTGTATTGTATTCCTTACTGCCATTTGGTTGCATAGAATGGTTTGACTAAGCTTTTGAAAAATATATTTAGCTAAAAATTACTCTGCTTTCAAGTTTTACAATATTCTGTGAAAGTGATTAACAGAAACCTGTTGAACTTTTATTAAACTGTGTCTAACAAGCCATTTAACCATTATTTTTTAATATATAGTTATCTACATTATAATAGTTAACCCCTTGTCAGTTTTCGTGTTTGACGTATAAATGCCTACAATGCAGTTTATTAATATGTATACTATTATTATCCAAGTGTATTATCTATTTCAAATACAGTAACATTTCAACATCACATTGTATTTCATTAGTCGTTTAAGTGGCTAAACATTTATTTCATTAGTCGCTCACATAAGTGGCTAAACAAACCTACCAATGTCTGCCTACAGTGTTATAAGGACAATGAACCAATCCTATTGGAACTATTGGCATATGATGGGTGTCGCTATCTTCCCAGCCCACACCTCTCTGACTGGAGAGCTTTTCTCCCGATGACCTCCCCCCTCCCAAGGATGACACAGTATTGTTAGTGGTGATAATACAGCCCTCTTGACACACTTATAATTGTCTCTGCCGTAATGTGAAACTGTCAAATCCCATTGTCTGACTTCTCATTTCTGCCAAATCGAAAGTTGGGTCAAATTAGAATAAAAAGTTAAACTTTGATTAATTACTGTCGGTTAGCATCATGGGCATGGGTATAATACTGCTTGCAGAACGTCCATCACTTTGCCTTCCAATGGAAGTTTAATTTCAAAGCCTTTTCACATTTTGTGTCCTCATCAGCAAAGGAGCGTGCCCCCCTCATCCAGAAGAGCTGGTGGATTTTATATATCTTCGCTCCGAGCTTCCGATATCATTTCCGCTGAAGGGCCCGTGCTGGAGAAACAAATGGCCCCTTGTCTCCTCTTCTCATTCAAGGATGGGCCTGATTATTCTCATCTTTTCATTGCACAAATAGCACTCCTCCTCATTCTTTCCTTTTTTTCATTTATTTTTAAGCTTCTTTCAACAACTAACTAAGTGCGTTTATTTTAACAGGAGGTCATCTGTTCCTGGTTATGAATTCCAGGCAAAAATTGAATTACATTGATCACTCTCTCGCATGATACGGAGACTCCAGGGCATATTTTCTTGAAAGGGCAGGTGGGCTAACTCTGACAGCCAAGCTTATACTGGAGGGCCAACCCTGTTAGTGGCTCCATTGATAATTTAAAGAGCTTGAGCCAAGTGTAAATGGCCCATAAAATGTACTCACTAATTGATGCAGTGTAAAGGGCATACGGCACTGGCGGAGAGTCATACAGGGAGATGGAAATGATTCTAGTACATTCTCTGTAAATTACAGATTTCCTGGCAGAAATAAATGGAGCTAAAAGCGTGGTCTCCAAACAGGAAAAATATACGAAGTCTAGGTATCAACCGGTGGAGACTTAACGAGCGTAATTACCTCTATTGCTAATGCAGGGTTGTAAGCCCTTGCAAAGCAATGGGATTTCTATCCTTTTCAAGAAAGTAATGTTGTGTACAACATAAAAAAAAAATTGAGGTTGTGAAAACTTCTGAAATTAAAGCATTGCTCACCCTTGTGAGGCTAATTAAAAAGAAACCCGACCAGAAACACCCTTTGCAGAAAATAATTGAACACAGTGCTTCTGGTAATACATTTGTAGTGAGTTAAAGATTTGGCCTTTGCTTCTCATCTGGACACTACCTTACAAGAATTTTAACAAACTTAAAATACGAAAAAGAAATACAGTAAGTAAGCTATTTCATTGTAGTAATACTATTAATGGAAAGGTTTTGTTATGCTATCAATCATTTATTGATTACATTTGTGTTGCAGACAAATTTTTCAAAACATTAAGGTCCGCTGTAATTTAGATATTTTTTATATATTCATGAAACATACTTGGGGAGATAACTTTTATTCACTAGTGACGAGGGGCCAGTCAATCAGATACACTTCAAATGAGTTTGACCGCTTCTCTAGCATGTCCGGCACCGCTGTGTCAAGGTCATCCGTGGAGCTAAAATTATGTTTCCTTTTCTTCTGCCGCATAAAAAAATCTCACACTATTAATTGGATTGAACTAACCAAAGATGTCCACAGACTTGCCTCCTGACATAGATAATTGGGTTTTGAGACACAAAGGCAAAAAGGGCATAGTTTACAAGTGAAGAAATGTAAACATCTTTCTTTCATCTCCGTCAGAGCATGTTGAAAGTGTTTCTGAGAAACAATTTATTCCTTGGTTACAATACCATCGACAATTTTTTTACTTTTGGCCTTTCTCAAACCAACCGTTCTCATTTCCATTTTGATTAAAAAAATACTGTGTCAGATATTGTGCTACCTCTATTGGGATATCTTGCATGAACCTGATAGTCACAATTAATTGTGAAAAGAAAGTGTGGCTATGAAGTTACCAATTCAGAATATATCAGTTACAATGATGAATCATATTCAGAAACCATGACTCCCAAATACATGTTTGACACTATATAAATAAATAATGGATAGATAATGCAATATACACATTTAGGAAAATGTCAAACTATACACGTATTGGTTTATCTTCAAACAGGGTAAGCTTTCTCCACACTGTTGAGTTTTGGACTATTTTTTCTGAAAATAAGCACAGATTAATCATGGGGATATGAACTTGGATTAAATCCAGTCCAATCGGATTGGAAAATAATACGCCATCCTCATGTTCAGCAATATTGCCCATTCTCAGCTATGCAAACAGATTCTCGATAAAGATGGAGGTATTTTCAAGTATATATTGTGCCACATGTCCATGACATTTTTGTCTCTAGCTGAATTGGATGAATCATCCTTATAAGAAGGGTTCCAAGTTAAATGTATGGATGCATAACATTGTCTCCACAGTGCTGAGCCCTGTCAAGGCCATAGCAAAACATTTCTCCCTTTTTTTTTTTCTTTTTTTTAACACATTTGACCTTACGTCGGAAAAGTATGCGTTCAATTGTGTACAGATTTCTTGAGAGCGAACTCCTGTATGACGTGGGCTCGTTGCCTACTCGGTGTGAGGGGGTGAGACAAGTAAAATAAATTGAATTATTTGAGGCATGAAAGTCAGGTGAGGTTGCATGTAAAAGGTCAAGTGAGTGCGCTGTTATTCAGCAGCCTAGCCACATCGTTGATGTCGACCAGCTGAACCTGCTGGGATCTGAGGAAATCAATAACCAGACACACCTGGTCGTATTTACACCAGAGGCCCGCGGCTGTGTCGCATTTTGCCTTTTGTTTGTATGTGCGTGTGTGTATGTGTGTTTTTTTTTACATACATATAAATCAGAAATGAAAAAAGTCCCTTTATCTGTTGAGGAAAGAGGGTGGCGGGAGGGGCACATCTTTGAAAAGACAGACAGCATCATTGTTAGATTTCCATAAACCCCAAGACAGGCTTTGTGTGGAAAGACAAAGCCTGATTGATTGCCTCTAAATTTGGGATGTCGCCGCCGTACCCAGTATTGAAGGCAATACCGCAGGTAACCTTCACTGGGCTGGGAGCAACAATAAACACTTGTCAAGCAAGACAGAAATAATGAAGTGCCCTTTGCAGCAAGACTCTCTGGGAATCTTATTTGCAATTTCATTGAGGCTGCATTAACACCATTCAAATACCATTGATGGAATTGTAATTATTTATGTTTTGGGGAAGATTGTTTGTTTGTTGACATTTTTTGTTATGTCTGCCTGTGTGTGTGTGTGTGTGTGTGTGTGTGTGTGTGTGTGGTGTGTGTGTGTGTGTTGGTGTGGGTGTGTGTGTGTGTGTGTGTGTGGTGTGTGTGTGTGTGTGTGTGTGTGCATGCGTGCGTGCGTGCGTGCGTGTGTGTGTGTGTGTGTGTGTGTTTGTGCATGTGTGTGTGTGTCATAGATTATTTCATTTAAAGTGATTTTCTCTGATGTGACCCTGCCTATGAATCCGATTATGGTTGTGAATGTGTCTGAGAATGTAATATTTTCGAACCCTGCCACTGCCTGTCTATTAGGTTATGCTCCTCCACTGTACTGAAGAAATTGTTGTGATTCCTTCTGTTCGATATAGGTATTTCTTTTTCGGCGGATGAAGGATTTCGTTGACACGTCTCCTCCACCTTGTGCCCTATACGAATTGCATTTTAACACTCTCCTCTGGGGAGGTAATGAAGCCCAGCATGTCTGGTCGTTGATGTTGGAAGAAGCAAGCTGGTCACGCCTCAGTGTTTCTGCATAATCACCTCATTTGGGGACATTTGTGAGTCCACAAATGTCTCACAGCTCTGTTGCAATGAAACATTGTCTGTCCTGATTTTTTTTTTCCAATCTTATAATAGCATTGGGTGTCGTGTGGGTTTATCCTTGCTTGTTTGTGTGTGTCTTGTCACTCAGTGCATGCACCCTCATTCAGTTCAGTTCAGTTCTCTCATTTAGTTCCACTAAAAGGTTAAAAACTTAAAATCTCCCAAGGACCTCTGACTATTAATGTTGGAAGTTATTTTAAGGCGTGGGGGCGTGTAACTTTCCAGAGCTCTCCAGTTTGTGTGCCTTTCACCAGCATTCGTGAAATGCTGCGCTGTGTCACACAATACATTATGACCGTGTGACGGCTGTATTTTGACGCAAGTGAACATCTCATCAATAGCCGTGTTAGGTGCTTCACGTTCCATTCACATGAGGTCAACTAGCAGACGCTCTTATCCAAAAGGAACTTACAAGTGAGGCTGAGCGAAATCAGTGTTTACACAAAATCAATGTTGAGGCAACAATTATTATTTCAGTTATAGAAGATTCTAATGAAAAATAATCGATGGGATAGGTTTACAGGGTGACTAGACCCAGGCTGGTTAATTTTGTTTGTATTATCATTATATTAGAGTGGCAACACTTTAAAATAAGATAACATTTATTGTAATTATGATAATATTTAATTAAATGCGGTTATAATCATTATGATATAGCGTTATTGACGTTAGGATTGGTGGAATAGTGGATTACGGTTAGCCCTAACACTGTCAATAATGTATACATTAATACCATTTATAAGAAACACTATTCATGCATTATTATTAACTGTTAAATAACTGTTAATTCTTGCTTTTTACTGCATTAACTCATGTTTACTAATGGTTAATGAATGTACCCTTAATGTAGAGTGCTACCATTGGAGCATCAAAGAAACGCATACTGTCCTTATCAAACACAAGTACTATGGCCTCAAGGCGCACACAGGATGAACACCCAGGGAGGAGACGCTCTCAGAACAGAGGGACAGGTTCTCTGATGTGTCCTGTGAAGATAAGGAGGGACTCTGCAGAGGGTCAGGGGGAGAGTCCTGCTCGTTCCACTGTGGAGCTACCACCTCTACTGGACTGTGAATAAGATCCAGCCAGTGGAAGTGATAGTGCTAGTCACTGTTCATTAATGGACCTCAGAGGCCTGGTAGGGATGAAGGGATGGATGAGAGAAGTGATGGATGATGTGAGGGCATGTCCAGCGGCTATCCTCAATGGCAACATCAAGGAGGGGAACCTGTTGCAGTCTTGACTTGTTAAACAGTGATCCGGTCAGCTAATAAGGAAGAGAGTATAGGGTTAATAAGTTGTGGTATATTTTACAGTGTCACCATTATAAAAAGGATCACTCTTTTGTGTGTATAGGATCAAGTTGTTCATCCATGAACAGAGATGCACATACAAACACACGCACGCACGCACGCACGCACGCACCACGCACGCACGCACGCACGCACGCACGCACGCACGCACGCACACGCACGCACTCTCTCTCTCTCTCTCTCTCTCTCTCTCTCTCTCTCTCTCTCTCTCTCTCTCTCTCTCTCTCTCTCTCTCTCTATTGCCTGGAACATCAGCAAGACACACATCAGGGACCGAGGGGCTCTGAGTGGGGTTTAACTCAATGAAAGTGTTGAGCATCTCTCTGCAGTGCCGCGGGGTAGTGACAGTGTGCAGGCATGTGTGGTCAAATACATGACAAACCAATGTCACAAAGGTGCGAACGGCCACTCGACCTGCAACATAACCCCCTCGATATAACCCTTGTCTGTCTGAACAGACGGACACACAAGGACAAAAGATGGCACATGCGCATGTGCAAATGAAAAAACAAAACTATATTCCTTTGTATAGTGTTATTTTTCTCTGTTCTGGGCAAAAAATACATTCACAATCATATTATTCTTCTACATTGAGTGTGAGAGAGATATCCATCCACCTGTCTGGGCCTGTGTTACGCCAACCTATTGTGGCAGCTGAACACCCGGGCACTGTGCTGTTGTATTGAGTAAATCCACACCAGGGACCAACTTCTCACTGCTATACAGATAGGGCTTCGTATGCCGACTCCGGCTTGGTCTGCGCCTAGCTACTCCTCCAGATCGACTTCTGTGTCCGAGGGAGTAGAACAAATGTGAATCGTTTGTAGTTCATCAGGTGGTTAAGAGCTGAATCTCACTTTCTTGCACATATTTTATTGGACACTGTTATGCATACTGAGAGAGAGAGAGAGAGAGAGAGAGAGAGAGAGAGAGAGATCCCTATTTTGCTGCTTTGACACCTGCTTTTCGCCAAAGGGGTGAATATGAAAATGTATGATTTTCTGTAATATTATGCAGAGGACGCCTATAGGTCATTTGCAGTTGATGCCACACTAGGGGAACCCAAATGTTATGAAGGGCGTTGGATTATGTTGTGTATGGTTGCTCAAATTAGTCAAACCGAGAGAAAATCCATAGTTGTATTACGTTCTAAAAATAATTCACCAAAAAGGTGAGAATGCAAAACACAATAAAAAAAGGGTGTGTTGTGAAAACTTCATAAAAAGGCATACAAGCAATTATTATTATTGAAAAAAACATTATTCTTGAGATTATTTCAATACTTTGTTACTTTTGTATAATGTATTCATGTTTTTGCTTCCCTGTAGTAAATTACCATACGAATCGCTGGTGATGAGTAAGTGGCACTTCCTTGTTAGCAAATATGTTACATTTTCAATAAATCAACAGTAAAGCATTTAGCGACCCTACATGTATAATGGTTTTGTTTCACTCTTCTAATGGGCCTTCTATGTAACCAAGTCATGTGTTAAATTGCTTTTCTGTCAGCTTTTCCTTGTTTGTGTTTTCAGGCCGCTCGAGCGCATTAAAGAATATAGATTGTGTAGACTAGGCTCCTGTAACCTTGAATCTACAAAAGGGGAACCAATGTTAGAGTCAACAATACTGCGAGGCGAAAGGACGAAGTCAAGGTAAGATGAAAGCAGGCGCTCAGAGGGTGCTCTGAAACAAAAAAGGTTCTGCTCCGACGAAAAAAAGAATATATCCAGTATCTGTGGCTGTTGTAGTCCAGGTATATGCTAGTCTGATTCTGTATTGATCATTGATTGGGATTAATAAAGTATCTATCTATTGCGCCCGAATAAAGGGGGTCATCTGGGGTCACCACCCTAGAATTTTTTCAGCATTAACACGAATTACCTGAAATCCTAAAATCAAAACAATTCACTATCATGTGGGATCTTCTTTTTAATTAAACCCCAAAACATTTACAATAATGTTTAAAAGTGCATTGTATTTCATATTTTTCCCTAGTATTGTTTCATTGTAGGT
Organism: Gadus chalcogrammus; assembly: GCF_026213295.1. Lineage (NCBI taxonomy): Eukaryota > Metazoa > Chordata > Actinopteri > Gadiformes > Gadidae > Gadus > Gadus chalcogrammus. Next base: position 6,986,508 of record NC_079428.1, on the reverse strand, counting down.
AATGGCAGAGATGAGGGATTACTAAAGTACAACCAAAACCATAATTAAATAAACTGATTTAAACATTGTTGTATGGAGACAAATCCAGATATTGTGGCCAAGGTGTAGCAAATTGTGTTTTTATATTTTTTCTTCTTGTCCTTTATTATCCTCTCAAGCCCTGTGTTCTGTCCCCTGTTCTCCCATATTTTTCATGTCATACTTATTATATCTGTTAGTAATTATGACATCAACATTTTTCATGTGCGGACCGATATATAACAGATCAAAGTTTTCCTCTATTTTGTCAAAAATAACCTTGACCACTTTACAACATGGATACAAATGTAGATTATTAAGTATTTTCGTAGTGATTTCTAGCAGAATAATATTTTCCAGGGAATAAAAATAATCTATTCTTTACCAAATCATTTGTATTGTGATGCAGTATGCCAGACAGACCTTACAATGGATGACATTGAGAGGATGAAAGATGTGTTGAAGCAAACCTGATGTGCTTATATGATTAAAACACTGGAGACAAAATTCAGCCAAGAGTCTATAAAACCCCCCACCAAAACAGGCCTCCTTCTCTGTGTTGTTGAAGGTTTTTCAGCTTTGTAAGCCATAGATCTCCTGTAACCCTTTGTGTGCACTTAAATGTGAGCAGTTTATTTTAGTGCTGCTGAGGTTGAGACGCAACCTTCCCTCTAAGTTTTGGCTTTCAGGTTCAACATTTCATGTTCAACGGTTTTGCGTGTTTGGCACAATGAAATGCATCTACTTCATCAAAGGTGGGAGTTTTTGAAAGAAGCCAATGGCATTCAGGCAAGCGTTCAGGTGCAGGGTTGCAGGATTGTTGACTGATTTGAGGTATTTGTTTGCTAGATCACAATCCTGGTCAAGCAGTAACAGAACCAGGTGAAACACTTTCCATGAGTGATGACTTTTGTGTAATTTGTTCTATATTGTCAGCCTCTGTTGTCCCAGTAGAGTAACAGAAAAATGACATACAATAATAAATAAATTATAACAATAAATATAAACACAAGTCATTTGTTCTAGCTTAGAATTTAAAAATATTAACAGGGCAACATTTCTGGAAGCATATTTTCTCATATTTTCTCATATTTTCTCGCAAAATCCGTTCACCCAATAGGCTGTTTTTGTTCCTTTCAACAAAGTTACAGTAGCCAGGATTCACTATATGAAGCTTAACCTGGGCTTGTCAGTAGGCATCATTGTCCATGTCCAGTCCAACACATCACAATCCTTGTTCAAGTCAAGTAAAAAACACAGGTTCAGCGGTCTTCCAGCAATTCCTCTAGTTTCTGCTACTGACGTTTAGCAAAAGAGTATTTCAATGAGGCAGGAGCTGCAGGATTCTGAAGAAATGGCAAGCATATGTTGAACAAAGTACTTAACTAAAGCCTTAAATATCTCCAGAATAAATAACAACATTTTAAATCAGGAGAGACTAGTATTTAAAATGAACATTTAATGACAGCAACACATTTGGCGATTAGACACCATCAAATGATGTCATGGGATGATGGATCCATGAAGTCTGCAGGGAGATGGTTTCCCCTTGAATGTGTCTAGACGCTGGTGGTATGGTGACTATGGCTGGAGATCCTGCCTTGAGGGCCCCATGTCCTCCTGAGGGAGGCGGATGGAGATAAGCCGGAGGAGGAGGTGGTGGAGGAGGGCTGCAACAAGTCACAAACAGCAGATATGAGCAAGGCCGAGAGGTATAGATATATATATATATATATTTATATATACATGCATACATTCTGAGTTTGGTGCACCTGTTTGAATGCAGAAAGTGTTTCATATTGGTTGAGAGAACAGGGGGCGGGATCTGCAATGACAGCGTGGGAACTAGAATAGAGCATAGATGAATGAGAAATAGATGGGGAATGTCTTATTGCTGATTTAACTTTTGCATTAGCTGCATAATACCTTTTAGACATTTGATGGCATTAGCCACTTGCATTTCTCCATGGTACAGGTACACTGTCCCCATGGTACAGTGTATCTTTCGGTCCAGCACCGGATTCGACTGCATCCCATTCTGCTTGTGAGCAGGATTCTGACAAGCTGAACATTTTGTTAAAGTTGACAAGCAAATAACACATTACACTTGTGATAATAAAAAGGAATCACTTTTGCTTACAATCCACAGACAATAATGTACACTTGATTTACATTATGCAAACATTGTGCAGTTTACTTATCCATCTTCTTTGGCCATGATGTAAATTCAAGGGGTTTCTTCAAGCCTCTGAGTATGGATGACCTGCAGCACAGGAGTCGATTTTCAGCATGTATGCTAGTTGACCTACTTTGGGTTGCACCTACCAAGAATATGTTTTAACCTGCAATAACACGAATCGATATCGATTTGCACGAATTGTAGCAAATCGATATCGTGGTGTGAACATCAATTATCTGCCACTGTTTTCTGTTTACACAACAACAATCACAAGTTTATTCATTAAAAAATATTTAAAAAGAACTACTATTATACCTTCATAAGTTTAGCAATTGTTAAACCTCACAAACAGAACCATTTCCTTTTGAAAGTCAGTTCAAGTCGAATGGTTTAATGATACAAGGTTAATAAGGTTAATAAAGCTAAACACAAGTCACTAAGTAGATCGACTTGGTAGCATTTTTTGTTGAAAACTATAAGCATTCAATCACCCTGGCGATAACTAGCTGTCCATTAGTCCGTTGTTCCAAATTTGTGAACTCATCCACACACAAATAAATTATGCCTCCAGGCCTTTTTAGGCTTTCATCTGATCCCATGTGTATGACGCAGTATGAGATAAGTGCTCTAGAGTTAGAGTACAGTCTCTATAGAGGGTGAATCCGCAATAATGTGCAATAATTCATTGGTTTGCAAACTGTTGACGTAAACAGAGCACCATGGTTTTGCGTTCCCCGTTTTAACTCCCTGCCTCCACGTTAATCCTGTGCGTCAAGGGTCATCACGTGACAGGAAGCCACCTATTGATTTTATTTATGCGACGCCGGGAGCCTCCCGGCAGATGTTGAGCAAACAGTGTATTCGTGACAAACCAATGAGAGACAGGAGCTCGGTTCGTTCCCGGCGCAGCCATACAGAAGCGGACCTGACCTCCGAGCACTGACTCCCATGCATCTTCCCTGACAGAGCACCACGGTGCGGACCGGGTGTGTGTGTGTGTGTGGGGGGGTGGGCGGGCGGGGGTGGGGGAGCAGCTAAGCCGAGGAGGAGACCTTGGCAGCGTTCCCAGATGATAAAGGGAAGTCTTTGAGGAGAGACGCTCGGTGTTTATGTTTCCGAGCGAGAGGTCCGAGCGTTTGCTTTACCGCAGGGTGCCTGTTACTCCGCCGCCCCCTCCCCCCCTCCCACCCTCCCACCCTCCCACCCTCGGTGAAAAAAGGCCGGATGTTCCCTCACCGGAGACCGACTGTGAGCGATGATCGGGATGAACGCTTTTGAGCCTTCCCCCGACCCAACACCAAAGGAAACAACAAGCGGGAAGTGTTGGGTTTGTATTTTACTTGTGAAGGGATGCAAAGTGGGGCTGTTCCAAAGGTCACATCACACGCAGGGTGAAGCTCTGTGGCGCGGAGAGAGCGAGAGTGACATAAAACGAGGAGAGCGCAGCGAGAATAGAGAGAGGTAGAGAGACACAGTAAAACAAAAGGAATCCGAGAGAGAGAGAGAGAGAGAGAGAGAGAGATTTGAATTTCGCATTGTCGATCATGCGAGCGGAGGATGAATGTTAATGCGATGGTGGAGACCAGTGCACGGCCAACAGTCCTTTGATGCCGCCATCAAGCAGAATCTCGCCCTGCGGTAGCTCCCCTCCCTGTGTCCTCGTCTCTCTGATACACTGGGTTTTCTGCATTGACCCTGGGACCATCGCCTTGAAATATGGCTCAGAGAGAGACGTTTTGGAGGGGTTGGGTCACTCAGTGTAGGAGGCTACGTGTACACAGCAGAGCCTCAGAGGGTAAAGGGATACTGCTCTCTGGGACTCCATCATTACCGCTTCAGTAGAGAAAAAGACTAAACAAAAAAAAAGTCCTCTAAAACAAGAGTGGAGTAGAGTTGAATATAGAAACTTTATAGAAAAAATAGCCATTTCTAATTTAGTTAAATGACCTTTTGAACGCACAGGAAACGCAACGGGAAATATGCCACCCCCACACATGTCACGTGGTGAAAAAAACAAGATTTTATACGTATGTGTTTATTTATATTGAAACATATTCAAGTATAGATATAGCTTGATAGATATATCACTTTATATTATATATCGATATAACAGTATATGTATTGATGCACTCGAAGACGGTGTGAGTTTATGACTACTGCTACTGCCTTATGTGTAGTTTGTGCAGCATTATTCAGTATATTGTGTCATGTTTGCTATTAAGGTTGAGAACCCAAAATGCACTGCAAAGAATATTTTCCAAACAACGGTGTTACTCACTCAAAGCTCTGGATACATGAAACACGAGGCACAAGGTGCATGCGACATCAGAAACAATGATCGAGCAAGGAACTTAACCAAGGCAAGGACTTAAATACACATGACTAACAAGACACCGGAAGGTAGAACATTGGAAAAGACAATAATCAACCTCAAACTAATAACTAGACTCAGGTGGGCAGGGAACAAGGTAATGACGAGGATAGTATGCAGGACTCAGGTGAGGGGCGGAGACACAGAATCACAAGCCAAGGGAAACCAAACTGAAGCACATGGATAGGACAACAAAGAACGGGAAGTGAATCACACTAACACAAACCAGGAAATACACAAGGGCTATTACGGGACCGTAAACATAAACACATAGAAACTGAAGACTACAAACAAACACAGGAAGATCAAGCCCAGGAGATATCACTGAAAAACCAAAATAAAAGTCCAACACATGAAACTCAAACCCAGAACCCTGACAATTTGTGCATACACTGAAACCGTCACTGAGACACAAGATAGTTAATCGCTTCCATTTCTTCATTTGATTATACTGTTATTATGTTATTATACTGCTAATACAGATAAGCTTTCTTGGATATAAAAAGTTTTTCTTCCTCTATCTATATCCTTAACGTTGGTTGGATTGTTGATTGGAACGAGATGTGGGACATTTCGGAATGCATAGAGTCTGCTGTGTTCCTCGTCTCTCACTTCACTCTACCAAGGGCCTTCAGTTGCCATGGCATCGTAATGTAAGAAACATCCATAGAAAACTATTCTTCCATCTCCCTCCACTGGTCTTCATCTGTACTTGGCAATTCAACTATTCTAAACCTATCTATATCTATTTATCTTTTGTCCTTTATATTTTCCACTGTTAAAAATATAAACAAATGTCAAAGTGTGGGAGTTGTTTGTTGCCAATTACTTGCTTGCACAGACTGCAGTGGAACACTAAACGGAGATATTCTATTCTATTCTTAACCCTGGCCTCACTCCAAAAGCAATCAAGCAAACCCCAAAGTGTGTTCTGGTTTTTTACAGACTTAAAAACCTGGGGCGGTGCAAGAAGGAGAGAGAGAGGAAATATAACTATGTTTGCAAGATGGAGAGCCAGAGAGAGAGGGGAAGAAAACAGTATGTTTGTGTGTGAGAGAGAGAGAGAGAAGAGAGAGAGAGGAGAGAGAGAGAGAGAGAGAGAGAGAAGAGAGAGAAGAGAGAGAGAGAGAGAGAGGGGGCCATTGGTTGGAGAGTGTATGAGAGCAGAGTAGGGCGAGAAGAAGTCTCCTAGGGAGAGAGAGAGAGAAAACAGTATGTTTGGAGATAGAGGGGCAGATAGCGAGTGACAGAGGGGGGATTGACAGAGAGGGAGAGAGAGAGAGAGAGAGAGAGATAGTATTAGAGGGAGAGAGTGCGAGAAGAAAGGATAAAAGAGAAGAAAGAGATAAACTAGGGTGACGGGAAAGTGTCACCTAGTCGGTTTTCCCCACATTTCCCGAATGGCGGTGACAAATAGGCAAGTGCCATTTGAGAGCGGGCGGGCTTTGATGGGATTCCTGTCAGGGCTGGCAGCTCTAATTAGAAGTGCTCCACGGCAGGCTAAGAGGAAGCAGCGCGCGCAGCCGGGGTCACCGGTTCAATGACTCACTCAACACACAGCCAGAGTGAACGCCTCACACACACACCCATTCACTCATGCCAGTCAGCCCAGACAGACAGCGTGTCCCCCTCTCACACACACACACGCACGCACACACGCGCGCACACGCACGCGCACACGCACACACACACACACACACATGACAGTCCTGCCCAAACACACAGCGTTTTCCCCCTCTCTTTCTCTCTCTCACAAACACACACACACACGCACGCACACACACATTATGTAGTCATTAACACATGCACCTGCACATACACACACACACACACACACACACAAACAAACCCTCCCACAGGCATTCACACTTTCATATACACTTACACTCAGCAGCACACACATTCACACAGGCTTATATTCACACACTTTCAAAGGCTCACAAACCCTCTCCCTCACTCCACACACACGCACGCACGCACGCACGCACGCACGCACGCACGCACGCACGCACGCACGCACGCACGCACGCACGCACGCACGCACGCACGCACGCACGCACGCACGCACGCACGCACGCACGCACACAACCACACACACACACACACACACACACACACCACACACACACTCATGTCTGCTGTAAAAGTATTATTGTCCACTATATTGATTTGACAGATAGAGGATCAAGATGCCAAGGTATTTGATGCTCTATGGTGATTTTGTGTACCATGTAAAAAACACCCATTAAATCTGATTTGGAGACTCCAATGTGTTAACATAATGTTAACACAGCAGTTTAAGCTCAAAACAATCCAAGACATCCATCTCCGACTGCTCACAGCCGAACGTAACATTTTAATCCCCAGGGCTCACCTCTCCCCTGTGGAGTTCCACTGATCCTCTGGCAACCCGTGCCGTATAAAATCTGTCTGTTCGCTGTTATCGCAACACAGTCCTAAAACACGCCAGCGCTCGCTGTGGAAACCTGTTACACTTTGCCTGGTAATCCTTGTGCTCTTCTGTGTATGACTAAACCCTCCCCGACATCCGCCGTGTGAGGAGCTCACCTTTCCTGTCCCAGGAACACAAAACTGAACTGACATGGCTGTGTTGCTCCATTCTTGCATGGAATGACACACACAGCCACCCACCCACCCACACACTCACACACACATCCGACTACAGCGACACACATGCACACACAGGAAACAACGTGATGCATCGAAAGCTCACGTAAGACACATATATTTCCTCACCGGCAATCATGCATGTGCACACACACACACCACACACACACACACACACACCACAGACACACACACACACACACCACACACACCACACACACACACCACACACACACACACACACACACACACACCACACACAGTGTGTCACATGTCTCTATAAATGGCAACTGGAAAAGGTCTACATGAGTCAACAGTCACGCACTGCACTGGGATTGGAACCTGAGGGACTGTGCTCAATCTGGGGGACATCACGCTAACCCCCCCCACACCCACACACACACACACACACACACACACACACACAGCTCTCTCAGCTTGGTGCCCGCCCCCGCCTGCCCCCTTCCTCCACAAACTGATATCCTTTAAAAGCTGCCCCTGGTGAGGCCAGTCGACATAGATCTAAGTTGACAGGCGAGCTGGAGGGAAACAGGACCAATGACCCACACAACTCTCATCACATGCAAAAGACACAGGAAAAAAAAAACGGTGGACTTTTTTTTTTCCTCCCTCACTCAAACTCTTTCCTTCCTCTCCACTGCCTCATTGATGCTGCCTTATTTGATCTTTGTTTGGTGTTGTATTGTTCTGTGTTCTATCCATGCACATCTCCGTCAATCCATCCACCCATTCCAGTTCCTATTTGTTAGTTTTACTTGTTGGTAGTAACCATTTATTTTGGTTTTCTAAATATAGCTTATCAAGAAATGTGTCTTTTCAACAAATAATTTGAACCGGCCTACTTAAGGTGCTACATTTTCTTTATTGTTTCACTACTACCAAATGTTATATAAGTCAGCAATTAATTTTCCCAGTGTCCTCACATTTACATACCATTGAAAAGGTGAGCTTGCGTACCTAACAGCACTATGCTAACAAAACTAATAACAAACTTTTTGTTGTTGTAGAGCTTTCATTTTTTCATTGCCTGGCTTTAAGTGCAACATAAAGCATTATTGTAATTATGTGTGACAAGTGCAATGTTCTCAAACAGCTACTTTAACCTGGTTCATATTGATTCAGAAAGACATTTTAGTCTTAATTATCTTGGTTCTAGCCTTCTGGATGTCCTTGTAAACAGAGAATGCTTTGGATGTCAAATAAAAGCTCTTTAAATACCATGCGTCGAGAACGTTTCTCCTTGTTTAAATAGATTTGGGGCGTCATATTGAAATATGCCGACAGCTTTGGACAGCATCACCGTCAAATGCAAAAATGCTTACTCTTCTCTGGAAACACAACAGCACAGCAACTTTCACAATTGAGGTGTTTTGACGTCAGCGGCTTTTTGGATGTCATCCCCTGTCTAGTTTGAGTGTTCCCAGCATCATCAGCCTTTCCTTCATGTTTACCATTAACAATGACCCAGCCCAAAAACGTCCTCACCTCCAAACAGAGACATAACTGTAGCACAGGACGTTGTAGAGTAAGTGCAACAAACTCATCATGTTCTGAGGGGAAGTACTGGCGTAAATGAATGACACATCTACTTATGTTGCATTTAAAAACCCCTGATTCATTCACCTTGAAAGGCCCCACTCTTGTTAAATTCCTGCCAGAATGCAGCGGCCATGGATTTTCAAGAAGTATACAGAGCAGGATTTGTTTTGGTCCCATCTTTATAGTGCATCTTCTTACAGGCCCATTCTCTCAGAATTTGTAAGCATAAATGTCATTTAATACACATTACCCCAAGGCACCCCATATTGTAAATGCTTATGTCAAGGGTCTTCTAAAACCCCCCAATTCCCATCAGTAACCATCCGCTTTCTCTACGGCTGTAATAATCCGGTTCCATTGATGCAGCTCAGTGAGTAGTCCAAAATGCAATCATGCAACGGAAAAAATAAAAGTCTCTTTCGAGCTAAGTACAATATGATGTCTCACTTCATGGGCTTAAACACAGCGACGTCTGCAACTATTCATGGGTAAATACAGCCCTCATGGCAATAGCGTACAAAGGGTCGATTTTGATACCAGGGTTCCCTTCTCTCTCCACTTTGATTAAGGGCTGATTTTGTAAGGGGGACACGCATCCAGGTTAATTACCGTTGCATTCATTAAGATGAGCGAGTGCATTTTAATTCCTGTTTGGTGTCATTATCTATGGAGATATAGGGTCATTAGTGGTTGTCGTCTTTGACTTTATGTCCTGTCTACGAGGGTTCTTTATTTGGAGAAGACGCCCCAGACATGGCCGGCGACGGGTCGATCTCCTTTAATGTTTGCGCTCTGTCAGAGTGATAATTGGCGATACTTCCTGCCCCCAGACACCTCGCTAATTAGCAAAACTAGCTCCAGCTGGGTGAGACAACTGAGACACGTAAACCGGGAGTCTGTGGTGCTTTAAGGTTGAGTGGAACCATTTTATTCCATATTTAAATAATTATTGACAACGCCTGACGTTCATTATCATAAGATCCGGGAGGTGGTAATCTATTCCCTGTCTAATAGTGTTTAATTGAGCCTAGGCCTCAGACTTTAAACAGGAGCTCCTTATTAGGAATTGAAACAGGTTCCAACACAGAGTCAAAATATACATCACTTAACTGCAAATTCCTTTAAACAGGGCCCATAAATTGCTGTGCGGATGTGCGTCATAGACGATCACTGTTTGCTGCTTCATTTTAATTACATTAAGAACTTCTATACAAAGTACCAAGTCTCACAGGTTTTGCTGTCTAACAGATTTAACTTGGACATGATAACATATCCCAAGTTCATAATTATATTAAAAGTGTTTCAGGTACATTGCATTTCCATTTCCATGTGTGGAAAAGAAAAGTGAAGGTTTAGTCATTAAGGTATTCGGCAGGACCCTATAATATTTTCTCTCATGTCAGAAGAACTTCATGTTCAACACCGACTGAAATAGACTTCCATCACTAGAATTATGTATTTGTATGTCTAGCAAAGCACTCCTGAAATAGGGCTCTGTAGAGTTCGCTACATCTATGACATGATGATAACATACACCAACAGGCAGCCAAACTGCATAAAGCTGCACCCAAAGTACATTTTCTAATTTCTCATAGATATATATATATGTCTATACATATATAATGAGTTGTCCCCCCTAGACAGTAGACACAGAGAGGTGGGTTGAATTGAAGAGAGCTGTCCCATCAACATCACCAACAAAGCAGACACAAGGAAACACACATTTACATTTATTCTTAAGATGAAAGATGTATATATATAATATTAATATAATATATTTTATATATTATATTTTTTGATCTATCTATATTATAGATAAAATATACAGTAAATATATGTATATACTGTGTAGATTATATATCTCATTTATTTACTCATTATATATGTATAGACATTCAATTCAATATATTATGTATATTTATTTATATAGATATAAAATATGTATTGAATTCAATTCTCCAACTAGTAGGCCAAAGCCAGAAACAGACATGCACTTACGCATAGTAAGAGTATGCTCAACAGGAATAACAATCTCAGGTAGATAGCCCTACCAGTGCCCACTCACAGAACCCTTGTATTCTAGGATAGACCTCTTTAAAGCGCCCTCGGTTATCTCTAGGAGGGTAAAGAGCTGGTGCCCTGCTCCAAAGTTTGATAGAAATGCAAAAAACAGATGGTGTGAGTATGGTTAGGCTTTACACAGAAGGACAATATTGATTCCAAGTATTCTGGGTTTGGGTAATTGGGAAACACTTTTATTGTGGACAGGTCCAAGGCAAACTGATTCAGAGTTGTATCAACCATATCGAGGGCTTTATTCTAGAAGTTTCCTCACACCACAGTAGCCACTGCAATAGGAATTAGCATCTTAATACTACTCTGACAATGTTCCCAATCCAGGTCACAATGTGTATTATTGCCTTTCCCTATCAGGAGTTGTGAGAGGATTTTCCAGATACCCCCTCGTGGTCAAAACACATTTTTTCCCAGCACCCTGGATATTGCTGCAACTCCAGCCCCAGCTGCAGCCTCTTGTTGTGGAGGTGATCCGATGTATCACTGTCTGGAGGGACTTCTTATGGGTAGCCAGGTGTCTGCTGAGTCAACCGGCCATTCCACTGTCCCGGTCTATTCACCAATGTGACCACAATTTTTCCCCTGCTGCAGGGCTGTTGCAACAAACAAATGAATAAAGTTGTATCTAATCTAATCTAATCTAATCTAACATCCATGGATCCCTGAGGAATTTTTCAGGGGATGAAAAGCTTAGTCCGTAGTGTGTAGAGGTAAGCTACATTCGTCCTCGTTGCCAGTAGGTCGATTTCCTGGTGAAAGAACTCTGACGTCAAACCATCACTGCATTTCTTGTTTGTCATACATGCTTGGTTGGCAGTGTTCGTTGGTTGGTCAAAGTTAACATAAATTGCATGTCTAACTAAATGATAATTGGAGATACAGAAGTTGAGCAGAAGTAATTAAACAGCCTTTTTCTATGCTGCTCAGTCTTTAATTTAACTCATAGACTACAGTAAAGTACTTCTAGTTCTTAAAGTGAAAGGAATGTGGTAGGTTATTCCTAGTCATGTACCTCCTTGTGGCCATCCTCTTCTACACTGTGGTGATTAAATGGACCTTCATTTTAAGGCTGGTGTTCAGGGAACATCTAATTATAGCAAACAAACATTCCCGAGCATGCGACGGAGGAAGAACATCAATTTAAATGCTAATATGGATCATTTGAATGTGAATGTGAAACAGTCGGCGTCAGACTGACCTCTGTGAGGTAATTCGACTTGAGACTGTAGCAGGGCAACTACTTTGTACCTATTTGGATGAAAGTGCTTTTGTGCAGATACATTCAAATAGGTCTATGTTTTATGAAACGTATTGCTCATCAAATCATGACAATATAAACGTCTGTTGTGCTGTGAATAAGGGGATTTGTTTAGTCTTAAAGGTCCAAAATCCTTTTTCACTATTTTCCTAAATGGCAAAACTCAGGAAAAGATAATTAACAATTCAACACACTTCCTCCTGCCACATTTAAGTCTCAGGGCTGCAGATAAAAGAAAATGCAATTTTCGTGTTCTGTAGGTGGATAGAATTCAGGTACCAAGAGGTAGAGGAAAAAGCAAGTGTAAGAAGTCTGAAGTAGGTCATTTTTAGCTGTACAAATTCCCCGCTTGCTGGTCCGCAGGGCAACCTTTAGGGGCCCTGATTGGTTCTGCTGACCGGTGGAGTGCAGCCACCTAGCTCTCCAGTGTGATGATTCAAAAGGCCCTGGTGCAGGTAATGTATGCAGAGCCTTCCACATAGCGGCAGGCTCTGTGGAGAGTTCAACCAGGTCTGTCTGCTGAACTCTCTGTGATCTTTCATGTGAGCGGTGGACAACAAGGGAGGTTGAAAGGAGTGCCGTTTAAAGTGGCGTGCACAGAGATGCCAGAGCATGTGCACTCAGCGAAACACCTTGTTGATATGTTTTGAAAAAAATTATAGAAAAAGAAGCTGATACTGGGGAATATTGCTTTTATTCAATATTGGTAAGACAATACACCTCTGTAACAGGTTTTATATTATTTACAAATGATCAAACTGAAGTCACACGTCGAATAAAGCAATTTTTACAGCTGTAATGCAATTTGTAGAAAGACTGTGATGAGTGATGATAAAATTGAGGAAAGGGTGAGACAGTTGTCTGGAGTGAGTGTGATATTAAAAATCCAGTTAATTTCAGATCAGATCAGTTCATGGGGTGCGTGTGTTTGGGTCGGCGACGTGTAGTGCTCAAAAATAAAAGTGTGGGACTGTGTACGTACATTTGACATCAGAGACAATAATAAGACACTTTTGGATTCACCCGCTTTTCTTTTTGCACTACTTTAAAAATATATTTTTGAAAATGAATGTGAGACACGCCCTTGGAATTTATCATTTATCATTGTCTTTGCCTTCTTCTTATCAGACACCAATTTAATCCACGTTTTTCATTGGGCTAGGAATGAAAATATCATGCGATCATGTCACACAATGTTCTCACTCAAAGGATGTCAAGCAGAAACTAATCCCGAAGGCGTTCCGGCGTGGCCGACTTGTGCCGTGCGTTCGCTGCCTGTACAGATAGAGGCGAGTGTTGAAGAAAGCTGTTGTTGCGCCAGCTAGTCTGGCATGGATGACTCCGGAGGGGGCCGGGCCAACAACAGCCCTTTACCTATCAGGGGCAAATGGAGCCGCAGTACATGTGAGGCTCTGTGACAAATGTGAACTTAGCAGTGTGAGAGGTCCTCTTTGGTGGATCTCAGACTGCATGACTAGCTCCACGGCGTGACACAACAAATGTAAACATAAGTATGTACGGTATACAGCGAACTGGGGTGGGTTGACTTTGAAGAGCTTATTTTCTCCTCCCAGTAGAGGGTCGCCCCTCTGGTGAAGTAACAAGTAGTCAAGCAGCCCATGTCACGACAGCTGGCATAATCATGCCAGCTATCGTTATTGCAAATGGGATATGTACTCCTTTGCACTGTTTTAATTATGAGGCTCACCATTCAACCGACAAATGCTATGGAGGTTGCTGCTATAAACATGCAAAGGCAGGGGCAGTTGGTTGGTAGATTTCCTCTGAGGTTTAAAAGGTAAAACGGTATATATAACGGTATTATTATAAAGCTTATAATATTATATAGTTTGGCTTTGGCTTTGTTTTTCTGGGTGAATTTCTGGGGGATAGACAAGCAGCACAGGCAGAAACATCTGCATATGTTCACAATGAAAAGGACCTTTTTTCTTCCCCGAAAATGTCTGGTCGGGGACCATACAACAGTCAATTCAGGGTCTAACTGTAATCAATTTTAATTACTTGATAATTACAGCATACATCATTGATCATTTGGATTACTTTGTACATTAATATTGAATCTATTTAAACCCAGAATGCGCTTAATTATCCACTTGGTAATGATGAGGCTAATTGTTGATGTGGTTAAAAATTGTATTTTGTATGGTATAATGGTATATTGTTTATATTTCCCTTAGCCTGGGGCATTAATGACTGTAATTGTGTGTTTGCTGTGTGTGTGTGTGTGTGTGTGTGTGTGTGTGTGTGTGTGTGTGTGTGTGTGTGTGTGTGTGTGTGTGGTGTTTGTGTGTGGTGTGCGTGCGTGCATGTGCATGTGCATGTGTGTGCACGTGTGTGTGCCTGAGCGTGTGTGTGTGCAACGTGGTGCAACATCATGGTAGGCTTATAAAATGTCAGGCTTCGTGGACGAAAAGCACAACATCATTAAAAAATATTCAACACTTTCAACTCAACCGTGTCCAAGGCTGCAAAGACATGTCACCTTTACCGAAGTTGAACAGAGCCGCGACCTCCAGAGTGAATTAATAGTAATTAAAAGCAGATTCATCTGCCTTTTAATAATGAATTCAGTGACAGGTATGATGTATGGGCTGGCTGATGGCTTGGGGTGGAAGTGGGTCCTCAGCGCGTGGCTATAAACTCATTTGAAGAGCGGCCATCATGACAGAACAAGAGGAGGACGGGTGCTCAAAATGAGAGGAGAGTGGGATGGAAGCTGCGGAGGGATCAACTAGACCCGGACTAGTAGCTGATTGATATTGACCCAAGGAGCCCCCCTCCAGATATCTTACATCAGCAGCCCACCTCTGTTTTAATTCTAGTGGCTCTCGTGCGTTTGAAAAGGGGGCGACTTCTCGACGAGGAGTAATCCGATCCACGGAATCCACGGCAGGGAGGGAAAAGGCACGGACGCGTGGCCGTCAATCAACGGCGCGGACGAGCAAGGATGCAATAATGGGATGGATGCAATAACACTCTCGCACTTACCAAACCTATTTGCATTTTCTCCTGTCTCTTGTTGAAATGGAGCGAGACTGTTTGTGCTGGCCACACAAAGTCATCTGTAGGGGTTAGGGCAATATGACTGTAATATAACACAGATAGGTTATCAGCAGTTGAAGCAAATCAAACAATTGAGTGTTTTATTCTGTCCGCAGCAGGGATAATGCGCACACAATAAACTAAATTTAAATTGGATCTTCGGCTTGATACAATGTAAAATGTAGTACGTGCTATAACATCAAACCAAAAGACGAAATGATATTAGAAAACGACCAGTTTAAAAAACTAGTCATCCAAAAATGATGAACCTCATATACAGTCAGAAAACATTATTTGTATTTAATTCCATGGCAAAACATACTATAATTCATCTACCCCAAAATAGAAACATTGGAGAAATCAACCATGTGAACAAACTAAAATGCTGTTTGTAAAATATCTAAAAAGCTATTATGTCTTTGACAAGCACCATCAATTCAAGATGCACTGGTGTGTGTGGTTTTTCACAGAAATGTTAATAAGATGTACGGATGTGTGTCGTTCTTTGTTGAGCATGTTAATGATCTTTATTGATGCAGCCGTACACCAATGTACAGAGATACACACGGTAGGATTCTGCACCACACTAATCTTTCTCCTCTTCTTCCTCTTGCTCTGTGTGGTGCAAATGCCTTAATTTATCCCCAATGATTTTGTTGAGTATTTTTAAAACAAAGAATCCCTTTTAACTAAACCAATATTAGCCTTTGTAATCATCATTCATACAATTTAGAACCTTTTAAATTCTAGTCATTCTAGCCTTTTATGTCGCTACATCTATTAGTCTATACAATGGATTTATACCGTAAGTACTTTAATCGGAATAATACCTTCTCTTAATTTATATTGCCACTAGCTGTGTTGGTACTTGACTTTTTGACTGATTTATGAAAAATAAAGCAATTAGTTTACCATGCAATTACGTAATCAATTAGGGACAATTTGCATAGAAAAGAGCATCGGCATATATTTCCAGTAATTGCACTGAAACATCCATGTTTTCTAGTCTATTTACCAGGATAATCATTAATATGCACTATCTAATCTAATTTCACTACTAACTACTACAGTTAGGATTTCGTTTATGGGTCTAAGTAAGGAAATGGTTATCTTAATAATTAATACCTGCCTTGGCCCTCTGTCAACATGCTACTGCACCTGCTTGTCACCGTGCTCTATAGGGCGGAGGAGCAGAGCTGGCTCTATAGGGCAGAGGAGCAGAGCTGGCTCTATAGGGCGGAGGAGCAGAGCTGGCTCTATAGGGCAGAGGAGCAGAGCTGGCTCTATAGGGCAGAGGAGCAGAGCTGGCTCTATAGGGCAGAGGAGCAGAGCTGGCTCTATAGGGCGGAGGAGCAGAGCTGGCTCTATAGGGCGGAGGAGCAGAGCTGGCTCTATAGGGCGGAGGAGCAGAGCTGGCTCTATAGGGCGGAGGAGCAGAGCTGGCTCTATAGGGCGGAGGATCAGAGCTGGCTCTATAGGGCGGAGGAGCAGAGCTGGCTCTATAGGGCGGAGGAGCAGAGCTGGCTCTATAGGGCGGAGGAGCAGAGCTGGCTCTATAGGGCGGAGGAGCAGAGCTGGCTCTGGCGGAGGGTGGTGAGATGGGACGCTGTAGATTTGTTGATGTTGGACTGTAATTGTTAATGCCATCGTTTATGGGTTTATAATATCATACAGAGGCACACAGAGCCTTTGGCTCTGTGTGCCTCTGTGAACCTTTCTAGTTCAGATATTTTTTATGGAGTAAATAGCTCTGGTAGAAAAGTGACAGGTTTCTAGAACAATTTTTTTCTCATAAGAAAATCCCATATAGCTAACAGGGATACTGATAATGGGTAAGTAACCAGTAGGAGCCAGCTAGGAAATTATGTCATGCTAGCATGGCAGCTGTCATGTCAAAATAACCACATTCTAAGATTGATCACACACAAATAGTGTGTGATCCTGGCCTCCACACAGAAATACTAAAAATAAGTTTAATGAGCCGATGCAAGGCAATCACAGATAAATCCTATAGGCCAAGCTGGAGTGAAACCCTACCTCGTTATCTATTCTACCGTTCTGTAGAATTGTTTCATTTATATGCATTTACAGAAAGGTGTCAATCACATCACAGAAAAGGTGAAGCTGGAGTTAATAGCAGCAAATGTTTTTCAACTCTGCGTCAGCCCCACAGGCCAACGGGAAGTGAAGGCTTCATTACCCTTCCACAATATGACAGGAAACAAGCTACAACCTGCCCAGTCCATCAATTACCATTCCCCGAGTCTATCATCAAGACGTCTCCCCATCTCGCCGAATAAGCACAAGACATCCTAAAGAAGACCACTAACAGCCAGCACCAGTGCAACTTTTCACAACCCCACTTATCCACAGGCTTTTTGACGTTTACGTACATTCCCGCTTTGCAACAGGACTGCATTTTTCATCTCATGTAAATGGGGACTCTCTGACACCAGGGTCATCCCATAGTCACCGGGCTTATTAGAGATGGCCACCAGGTGACCGTGAAAGTGAAAGAGGTTGTCATCTTCGCAATGCTTAGGGACACCTCTTGACTGCCGCCCGAGTTGATAACCTTCAGTTTAATGATGCCCACCGCAGTCATTCAAATTAGGAGCCGCTGGGCGACTAAATGAGAAGAATCACGGGATAATCCACCAAATAGGGCAGACCTCATCAGCAAGAATCCAGCGATATATCTCTTTTAAAAGAGCTCTTTATGTGCGTCGGACACTGCCGTCAAATGACAAATGTATTACCTCTCCGATCCGAACCAAGGTTAAGCTGCACAGTACCCAAAAGAATCGGAATTGTCAAAGAGGGGGCATTTCTACATCAGCAAGTCTTCGCTTTTTTGTTCTCTTTGATCCTATACGAGAGCGTGAGAGATGATCAGCGTCATTATGAATGATGGATGATGTCCTGGCTCCTTTTATCCCAGACGATAGTGAGGGGTTGAGGACGACATTCATTTTCATGCTCGATACCATCAGCGCACACCGCTTTGCAAGTGCCCGTCTCTGTAGGTGAACTGAGCGTGATGGAGAGACCGGTGCCGGGGAATGCAGCCACTTGGAGACGAAGAAGATGTTGATCTGCACGACTATCAGCATTGTTTTACAGTTGGTAGCATGTGTGGGTGCGTGTCACTCTTCAAGGTTCAATCTCCTTTAGGATAAACAAGCCATGTATGGTTTTCTTCATTTGATTTGATGCAGTTGGTTCGCTTTTTATTTTGGTTTATTGCTGTACATGATCACTTCTATTGAAGCTCATCTGGCTAAAAAGACAAGATTAATATAGTGCACAAGCTATGTATGATTTTTATGGTTAACTCGATTATTTTGAATTTGATCCATATCAGAAAGTTTGTCCTGTGAAATGTCATTGAACAGTGCCCAGGTGGCCTCTTTAGATTCTTGTGAAAATGGTACACACACACACATACAGGGAAACACACACACACACATACCCACATACGCACACAGACACACACACACGCCACACACACACACACACACGCACACACACACAAACACACACACACACACACACACACACAAAGGTCCAAACACACACAAAATAGAGATAAGAAAGGGAATGGCTTGCTAAAATCTGGTCATTTTATGAACAGTTGCAATTATGCTAGTTTGGTTATATATTATTATATTTCTCTGTGGTATTGCATTTGGCCATCACTCCTGAGTAGTGCGTGAAGTGGAGATAAAGGGGAGAGGAGCTGTGTCTAACACCTTATCGGACTGCCCTAGTGACTAGCCACAGGAAGGAGAAATTTCATCAAGACTAATGAGCACTGAAGTGCAAAAGAAGGAAGATAAATGGATTGATGTTGCCAAGACAGGGAAGGTCAGGGGAGTCAAATAACTTTCTGCCCTCCTTCATTTTCAGCGTTCAAGCCCACAACCACTCCACGAACAAACAAGCTTTTATAGTTTCAAAGCACAAGCATACATTGCATGATAACGCTGGAGTCATTGAGAGAACGCTTGCAATCCGAAGCCTCTTCAATAAAAGCCTGTACAACTAGGAAAAATCTAAGTGCAACAAGATCAAGGAAAAAGCATAAGAAGTATGCGTATTTATTAGGGTCGGTGGTGGATTGCATAGTAGGTATTTGTTGCGTCTCCATTAAAATGGATATGTTCTGCTATGTTCTGAATAGAACACTATCCGATGCGATTACAAAGAAGTACAAGTACAACATTGTATCCATCCTTGATTAATTAACCTGGCCAAGGTTCAGGGCTCATAGTATGGAGGAGGCCACATATCCGCCGTTGAACGCTCATTTTGTCCCAATAAGAAAAAGGTTGAATGCCTTTGTTAACCAAACATATATCAATGGGGCAATTCAAGAAAACAATGAACACTTCACACTCACCAATGTACTATTTAAACATTGTTAGCAGCATATCCACTTTTTGCTGCCCCGGTTGGACTCTGACCGGCGATCCTACATGTCGACCCCTCTCCCCTTCAGCCCACTTCCCCGTCTCCCTCTTCACTCCACAAAACATATCCGCATCAAACCAGACGATATGTGTAGACATGTCCGCTGACCCAGCAAGTGTGTGTGTCTGCGCTCCGTGTATCAACAGCATGTGTGTTCTGACAACAAACAAACGGCAGGCCCCGACCACTTGGATGCGTTACATGCCACCAATGTTAATTGTCAATTACGTCCATCAAAAGCCAATTGTCCGGCGGGACGTGTGCACGATTGAATTAGCAGCCAATGTTCCGATTGCAGTCGTACACGGCGGTTATCAGATCGCATTACCTCCTGCAACACCCTCCTCTGCCGTCGGGGGACACAGGGAAACATGAGGAAGAGGGTGATGTGATTACATTGTGTGTCAACACAGGTGACGTTACAGGCTGACGAGCTAAGGACCGATTGACAATAAGGTATGATACAGGGGCTCTACTTAACAGGGAGGCAGGGCTTTTGAAGGGCGGAGTGGTCTTATCCAGTCAGCTTGGGAAACAACACTCAGGGATGCACACGTGTGTGTTCCTGCTCTACCCGATATGATGATGGCTCCTCTATATGTGGATCAGCGGTGGTGGTGACTGGCTTCAGGAGTGACTTTTAATGTCACCCCAAAGTCAAGAGAGGGGGATGAAATGCTATCCAAAAGCATCTTTATTTATAAACCGCCAGCCATTCAACACACAGAGGCTGACAAGAGGAGGGCGGGGCCTCCGGGGGGGCTGCTGCCTAACTAGCCGAGACGATAAGTCATTGTTCTCTATTGCCTGACGATTGTGTTGGCACACTCACACACACACACACACATGCACAGACGCACACACACACACACACACACACACGTACGATTTTGATGACCTCTCCGGAGCCCTCCTGGCGGTTGTAGATGGCCAGCCTGTCCCTGGGGCCCAGCTCCAGCTGCTGGAGGTCCAGCTTCAAGGGCCGAGGGTCCTGGGGGTCCACGGTCCAGACGCACACCATCGAGGCCCCGCGGTTGAAAGGCGGGGCAAAGGTCCCGTAGAAGGTCTGCAGGACCCCCCCGCAGGGCCAGTCCTCCGCCGCCGGAGGGGGGGGGCCGGGTGGCGTTGGGCTGCCTGCCGGAGGGCGGGGGGGCGGGCCTCGGCTCCGCCCAGGGCTGGTAGTCATCCCGGCTGTAGCCGTCCTTCTCCATCAGCTGGGACCACAGGTCCTCCTCGTCGAGGCCCACCGTCGTCTGGGGCTGGCGCTGCGTGGAGGTGGCGTTCCTCTCGGCTCCTCCTCCTCCTCCCTGCAGGGGCTTGGCATCCTCCTCCTCCTCCTCCTCCCCGTCACAGCCCCGCTCGTCGGCGCCGAGCCCCTCCCCCAGACACTCCACCCGGCCGTTGCAGCGCCAGGACAGGGGGAGGCAGCGACCGCTGGGCACTCAAAGGAGGCCGGCGGGCACTCGGCGCTGTCTGGAGGGCGAGACATAATTACTGATAAAATACCCCGAAAAAAAAAGAAAAAGCGTTGTAGTCAAGATTATAGAGTAGTTACACAGCAGAAAAAAAGAGCAGAAGTGAGTACGATTTTGAGGATTAACGACCCGCAGAGAAAAAAATAACCCATGCATCTCCTCTCCATCCGTTTCCTCACCATTGAGAGGTGTTGCATTGTCACGTGACCCGTCAGGGACAGGGCAAGATGGATTCCCCGAAACCAATCAGGGAAAAGAAATGAGCCCGGGGCATATATTCCCACAGAGCATTTCTCTCACTAATAGCTGGTGAATTCCTCGGGCATTTCTGACAAATTGCACTCAGATGACAGCCCTTAAATCTTACCTCCAGCCACTTCAAGCTGAAAGGACCAAAACCAATTTTCCATGTTCAAGTGCTACTAAACAACTTAACCAACTCCAGCACTATACAATCTAATATTCAAAAATCAACACTACATCAACTACATAATAAAAAAAATTAAAATGTACACCTGTTGTCCCACGCGTACACATAAACTAGTCTTAAATCTCCAGTATACGTGAACTCAAATTGACTTGCAGGAAATGTAAACCACAACAACAACAACAACAACATGCATCACGTGACCGCACCTCTGCTGTAGCTCAGCAGGAAGGACGACACAGGAAACAGGTGGGGCAGGAAGTGGTGCACCACCGTGACGTTACCCCCGGGGAACTCGATGGGTCGGGCAACGTGGGGCCGCAGAGGACCACCGGCTCACGGCCCCGGCAACGACGAATTCAGGGACACCCATTCCTTCTTGCAGCGCGTCGAGAACTGGGAGAAGCTGTGTGTGGGAGGGGAGAGACGGCACACACACACACACACACACACACACACACACACACACACACACACACACACACACACACACACACACACACACACACACACACACACACACACACACACACACACACACCACACACACACCACACACAATTTTTTTAAACGGCTGATGTGGACAATTCTTTGTGAGATTGGTCTAGATTTGAGTGAGAACGCTCAAAGTCATGATCACGTCTCCAGGCAGAGGTTCACAGTCATTTGGACTGTGCATCTCTGTAACTTCCCATCTAGAAAAAAGGACCATTCGGGATGTGTGATGATTTTTTTTATCCATCACCACAGCAGTGCTAAGCTGCTATAAATGTCCCTTACAGTTTTCATGATCTGGCAATTTGGTCGTTATTATAAAACTTGAGGAACGCAGTGACCTCCGCCTACCGGTGGCAGCCACCAAACGTTGGCAAACCCATTTCACCTTATCATACCTTCGGTACTTCTTAATAGGCTGGCATACCGTGCTACCGCCCAAGTCTATGTTTAGCTAAAATTCCAGAGAACAGAAACGCAAAGAAAACGAAAGTAGGGCGAACTGGAGGCGGGGCATTCAAATCAGATGAGTCACTAAGCTTGACAAGTTGCCAGGTAAAAGAGAAGGCCTACTTTCAAAGAAGGAGCGATCTAGAGTCTAAAGGTATGCCTTTTGCCAGAGGAGGTACACAAAGTACAAATGCAATAGATATCAGAATTGACCATCCCTGAGGAGTATATACAAACACTTGACTCAAACAGGTCCCATTTACTGTGGGTAAGCCAATGTAGACCCAGGAGAAGGACCCTTGAATAAGGATTAGGTTGAAGATAACATGACAAATAAAATACAAAATCTATAGTTTAGTCAACTCTAAACTAAACTATCTATCTATCTATCTATCTATCTAACTCAAGAATCACAAGCAAGGTAAAAGAAACCAATGCGAAAAAGAGGTTACCACCCCGAAACGCCTCCATACCTCAGAATGATGGGCTCATCCTCGTTCCCTTGGATGATCCAGCAGTCATAGATGGACCCGAAGCGGTAGGACCAGTTATGGTAGGACGAGCTTGTGATATCCCCCTGCTTACCGTCCAGTATTTGTGGGGCATGACCACATCGAGCTGAGAGGTATAGTAAGAGAAATAGTAAGAGGGAAGAAGGTTAATCGGA
The DNA here is from genome assembly GCF_026213295.1 of Gadus chalcogrammus. NCBI lineage: Eukaryota > Metazoa > Chordata > Actinopteri > Gadiformes > Gadidae > Gadus > Gadus chalcogrammus. The sequence continues at coordinate 6,963,368 of NC_079428.1, read as the reverse complement.
TAAAACACAATTCGTCTATGTTTATTTGTATTCATAATGCGCGCGCACACACACACGTAAATGGTCTCCTTACCAGAAGAGGATGCGGGTTTGAAATTGCTGCCTGCTGTCAATTAATAAGCAGAACAAATGACAAATTAACAACTCATGTAATTTAACTGACAAAATGTATGTGAAGAGAGAGAGCGAAAGAGAGGACATATTTCACAAACCTATGAGGCAGAGCACTATGAGGTTACATAGGTTGTATGAGACACTCATTGTAGTAGAAGATAAGCCGTTAAAATGTCAGTGAACATGAACAATAAATACATAAATTAAAACGGATTCATTCTCTCTTCCAACTTCAATCTTCCATCCTTAGCAGGCCTGGTTCCCGAAGACGACTTCTCCTGTGAGGCGAGCAGAGGAAAGGCGATACAGCTTAACAGAAGTGCAAAGAACTGGTTGACAGCCAACCTCAAAGTATTAGCATGTTAGCTGATTATCAGAAGAGCACTGTGAAAATAGTGAGAGCGATCTCTCAGAATCCATCGATGTCAAGTCGATGGAGGGTTATTATGGTCTGGAACACAATGTTTACACTATACTGGTTCCTGCCCCGTAATCCCCGTCCATACCAATGACGCAAGACAGCCCCGCGTCTCCGAGATAAAACCTTCAGCGATTGACGATAAAGTCTACTTTCCCCATTGATTGGGATCGATTTTGACAAAGCGTTGATTAAAACGATCACTGGAGTCACTTTCTATTTGTCCGAAGGTGTCGGGAGGGTGAACGGCAGGCGGTGGAGCGGAAGCCGTTTACCCTGATCTCCGGAGAGCCTCAACAACACGGCTAGCAGGACAATGCTAACACCAACTTCCTTATCTTTAAAAAAAAAAAAACGCGTTTACGAGACGTGACATTTCCGTGAAAAGTTTCGGCCGCAAGAGTCGACGTTCACGATGTCACGGAATATCATTTTATATTGAACGTCAAACGATAAACGACCAATGTTTTTTTGTGAGGACGACGTGGAAAGCTTACCGTTTTTTCCGTCTCGGCCTTTCTTGTGTTGACTAGAGTTGTGCCTAACTTCCGTGTTGTTTTTATTTATTTATTTTGATTCGTTCCCACTGTCACGGGGAGGGGGGCGTGTACCTACAGCCACCCAATGTAGTTACCTTTAGATAAAAAGTCATTCAAAAATGTAACTTCCTTTATATGATTTCCATTCATGTACATTCATTCAGCACTTTGGGAAATCAATCTGGATTTAAGAAATAAAAAGTGGTACTTTGGAGTTGTGCTATATTATTATTATTTAGGATGTTTATTTTATTCATGTATATATTATATATGTATTATTCATATTATTGATTTTTTTCTTCATATGATAATTCTTATGTTGTGGCAACTCATTGAATACAACCTAAGTGCATGTATTGTATCTTATCGCTAGGTGTCAGTATCTGTCAACAAAATTACCAGTGTGCCTTAAACTTGTCTTTTTTTAAACCCACAACAAATCGAAACGATACGTTGTTAAATGTTATCCTCAATGAATCGAACAAACGAATACGTTATGTAATCAAGACAACACGTTTGACATTAGTTCCATTTAATGATGGATTTGTTAGTGGGTGTCTGTGTGTTTGAGTTATGTGCATCCTTGCGTGCTTGCGTGCATGCTTGCTTTGTGCGTGCAGGGCCAGCGGCGGCGATCGGCATAGGCGAACTGGGCTATCATCTAGAGGCGGCAAATGTGTTGGGGGCGCCCTCTGGTGGCGCCATCAATTAATTAATTAAATTATATGAAACAAGCGAAATAAAATATTACCAAACATGTTCCCAAATGGAAGGGACAAGGGAGGGGACGGGGGACTAATTGTTAGTGCGTATTGAACCCCTCACTGCAGTACAGGACAACGCCATAAACCCGCCATGGGAACCGAAACGGCCAGCGCCGGCCCTGTGTGCGTGTGTGATGGTGTGTGTGTGTGTGTGTGTGTGTGTGTGTACGTGCGTGCGCGTGTGAGGCTGAAATTAGCTTAGAACAACATAACTGACAGCTTCCATTCAGTGGTAGTACTTCGTCACAACCAGAGGAGGGGACCTCAGAGAAATCTCTCCCTCCCTCCCTCAGCCTGTCTCCCACCCTCACTCTCTCCCTCTCTCTCTGCCCCCGTTCTAGTTTGTTTGACCACGTCCACACGCAACACATTGTGATATCAACAGAACCAAAGGCTGAAGAGAAGCGAAAAGAGGAGGCACAAGATCACAAGATATGAGGCTCCAAGTTTGACTTTTTGACTTTTCTTATCTGCATTCGATTGATGAATGTGGACGATTTTCTATTTTCTATTTTAACTTTTACCAGTGTTCATTGCCGAAGGGTCTAGGTACAGGAACGCGTGCATGTGGACACCCAGACGTACGTTCTTTTTTACATTGCATCCCATAAATAAGTACGAAGAAAGTTGTACAACTTGTCACACAAACCTGCGAGCAGCGGATCCGTTTCTTTACTTTCCCCGGATAACCTGGAAGAATGCTGCCCCGGCTACTCACACTGGCCTGTGCTCTCTATGTTGGGGTGTCCCCTACAACGGCAAACGCCGTCCAAGCCGAGGTGAGATCATTATGTACAAAAAGAGAATCGCCAATGTTGTTTAACTGTTGTAAAGTCCACAGTTATCGTGTTGTTGTAGTTTGGATTTCGTCCGTTTTGTCCACTGATATTTTGCTTTGTTCTTAGAATATGGGAGGAGCGCTTCTCCTCTGCCTCTGGTGAAAGGTTAGCGCTAAGTCATTAGTGCATAGCCTAGTCATGTACATTCAGGCCTACGGTCTTTCTGTGGCCTCATAGTGTAACCGTCCCACTGTCCGTCATCGATGAACTGTTGCCTTGCATTCGTGGAGAAGGGAAGTGGATGCACATCCATACTCGGCCTTTTTGGCGTCATGCTGCGACTCCCAGGCAGGCCTTGAGACGTTTAAAGTATCATCTATCATCTTTAAAACAAACACGTGGTCATCAAGCTCTGAAGGCTGAAGCTCTTAAAATGATGAGGTGCGTGCGTGTCATCAGAGACGGCGGAGATGTTAAGATAAGATATATTTGACAGATTGGTGCTGTGTTTCTATGCAACGTTGAAACACTACCAGACACGGTGTCAACACAACAGTTCATTAATCTTTGAGAGTGAAAATCTCCATTGTGATACAAAACAAAAAACATTATTTTGTTGTAATATTTTGTGTGTCTGTGCGTGTTGCAAAAATCGATCAACCCGAAATAAGATGAACTGCAGTTCTACAGCGTGTAGATCTGTGTATACAGGATGCCGTGTACGAAGGAGGCCCTTAGTGCCTGACCACTAACAGTTGGCCTGTGAGTCAGTCCAGACATGGTCAATCACTTATTGGAGCCTCCTAGGAGGGATGGAGAGAGAGGGAGAGCGAGAGAGCAAACACTACCAACAGACAGACCAACAGACCAAGTCAGACAGTTAAAGAGACCACAAGTGACAGGGCTCGCCAGGCAAGTGATGCATAGCTGTAAACAACTTGAAAGAAAGAACGAAAGAAAGAAAGAAAGAAAGAAACTCTGGCCCCAACCAAAGTATTTTGTGTGTGTGTGTGTGTGGGGGGGGGGGGGGGCATACCCACATTAGCCTACAAGACGTTGGCACATACACATGATCACACATGATCATGATTCATGTGTAAGAACTCTGGTTCATCTTGTGAGGTACAAACAAACCTACATCCTGAAGTCAATAATAGTAATAAGTGACACACATCATCTGTCTGCATGCATCACCTGTCTGCATGCAAGGCCGCTTGTGTCGCCAATAGAGGTACGCCTGTTGCCATGACAGTCATATAGGCCCTGCGTGGTGCAATGCTTGTCCAGTGGTATCTGAACCTCAGACAGGCTAAATCGGTGTCTCCTGTAGCAAGTGGGATTATCAGTAATAACAGGTTGTAGTGACTTTATTACTGTTACATCACCTGAGAGCCATGCAAGAGGCTGGGGTGGGTTCAGCAAGAGCTTGTCTCTATGTGGTGGGAGGCAGACTAAACTCCATGCAAAGGCCGTGAGGAAGGGAGGGAAGGGACACAGTCACAGAGAACTTGCGGTGTCCCGAGAAATAGAAGAAGAAGCATCGCTTCATGGATGGATGGAGAAGGAGAAAGGAGAGGGAGAAGAAAGGAAGAGACTGAAACAACCTCAAATGTAGACATTTGCGGTTTGAAGTTTAACTCAAAGTCTGAGTTGCCTTCTTGTTGAAACCAAAATAAACACCCTTCTTTGTTATTTTTGCATGCAGAGTTTCTCTGGTGCTTTTGACCACTTGCTCAGTAGGACATTGGCTCAGACAAAGTCAAAGGACCGCTTATCAGGTGTGGAGTGAGATGGAGATTCCTCGGCGATAAGAAACACATGTCCATGAAACAAAAGAAAAGAGAGAGAACCCCTCCCTGGCATATGGGGGAACTAGAATAACTAAGCAAACCCTCGGGCCTGTGTTGCCGTTTGGCTGCCATCTTGGAATGTGCTGATGCTGCCTTTGTGTTTGTTTTTTATTGATGAAATTCCAGGTAGAGGAAGTGGGCAGCACCAAAAACAAACACACACATCTGACTCACATCGGCCTCATCATCTGGTCACTCATATGATCAAACAAAGCCCCCCAAAAAAAAACGTGTCTCAGACTGACACGAGGAACTGCTCACCAGCTGATCATGCAGGGGGGAGGGGTCGAAGAGGCATATGGGTTTCATTTTCTTTGTTTCCTCTGGAAGGGTTTCTGATCTTGGCGTCGGTATGTGTGGGAATAGACAGGGCCTCAGGTTCAAGGGCGTGTTTGCGGGCCTGAGAGGCGGGCACTCCATGGGGAACGGTCAAAACACTCGCAACAGATTCACTTTGATGGACAGCGGAGGAGTGTTTTTGTTCTTGATGTATGACACGTCTGAACACAACTACAAAAACACTTTTAGGTCAGCCAGCGGCCGGGGCCGGTACACACAAGGAGTGCAGACGCATGCTTTGCACTTTGAGGTTTTTACTGTGAGATTTAGCCTGTCAGATCTTGTCTGCGTCTTAGAATCCTCTCTGGTTTTCGAGATACAAACATTGCCTTGAAGGCTTATAGTTTTTTCTCTTTTTTTGTACTTGCTTATACTGCAGGTTTAGTCTGATAAGAGCTCAGTAAAATGTTTATAGTGACAACATGTAAGTGCTTATACCCCAATCTCTAGAGGGATGGATTCGAGTCCCCACGGTATTCTCCCAAGTTCCTCAGCTAGCTCCCAAAACACGTGGGTATGACCAATCGAAGGTGTGAATGAGGTGTGAATGTGTGTGCACAGGTGCGTGTGGTTGTGTGTACAGCTGTGTGTTTGTACAGCTTTCTTTACCTTACGTCAGCTGGTCACCTAACTGAAACTTCAACAAAATTGAAAGCAATTAAAAAACAGTGTAATGACTTTTGATGACTGCAACTTAAAAAAGTTAGCACCGCAGCATCCATATAGTTAAGACCTGAAAATCATGACAGGTTTGTAAGTAAGTAGGCAAGTATTTTATTGTCTCTCTCACGAGAGAAATTTGCTTTCGGCAAACAGAGAGCGTCGGCGACACATACATAAAGGTTTTACATAGACATAAATAAAACATGAAACATGAAACACATTGCATTACCCAACACATGGCCTCACCCAAACACATGGCCTAACCCCCACCTTGAAACCCATTATAAAAATATATAGTATTACATTATTGCCCCCCCAGTTATTGCACTTTTTCCATCACGGAAAGCTCCCTCCATTAAGTAGCTTAATTGATAGCGGTACTAGGGAAAACTTTAATCTATTTAACCTACAAAATGGGAGCAGGTATCTTTTGCCCAGAGGCAAAAGATTGTAAGTCAAACGTTGTGGCCGTAACGTTTGACTTAGGCGAAAGGTTGTGAGTTTGATTCCCCATGTAGAGTCTACTCTATGTTTATGTCTGCTGCCACAGATAGGGTGGACCGATACAGATGTGGATACAGACATACAGCAGCAATATCCACAAGTGTAATCTGCATCGTTTCTTTTGCCTGTTCCTTCTTGTGATTCACAGTGCCAACTTTAATTCTCATAAACCTTATTTATGAGATAGATTTAATCATGAATGCCAGAAAGGAGGGGCGACATGAGATTCTCTCACTCACGGCCAAAAAGTGCCTTTCGTTTTCTTTCTTTCCGTTGGCACAGGACTGAAGGAACAACTGACTCAGGCTGGGCCCATGCAGGGTTTTGAAGTTTGCCCCTATGTCTTTGTCATCCCCCCTCACTCGTCTCTGCAGCCCACTTCCACAGTCTCGCCTTCGAATGGTCTTCTCCCAACCCTCCTCTTGCTTTCCTCCAAAACAAAATATGTTTTTATCATCCCCAAAAACCCTTTGTTTCCCCTTTTCTTCTCCTTGACACTTCCACACATTGTGGAACAGATGTTATTTTTTTCGGTATCTCGTTGAGAGAAAAATACTTTATGCTCTGTCTGAAGCAAACCAGATCGACATGAAAATAAACCCGGTGGTTCTGGGGGGAGGGGAGGGGAGGAGGGTTTGGGTCTCAGCGGGCTCGGCCCTCCAGCCTCCTCACACATTGTATTGTGGCTTGATGAAGAAACCGCCTGGAGTGTGCATATTACTGCGCATATTACTGCGCGGCGGTGTGAATGCTGTATGGTAGTTAAATACAGCAGGGTGCTTCAAATCAGCCCCGGCACTCGGATCATCCCAGTAGCTTTGGATATACAGACAATTTTTAGACAGATTTACACTGATTCCTCCACGTCATTTTAGGCTCAGCAGCTATGGCGACATCAGAGGGGGAACTACACTCTCACCTCACTTCTTCACTGTGTAATGTGCGTACGTTGCTTAACTCAGAACTTTGGAACAGGAACTTGGCCTTGTATGGTGTGGGTGAGGCTGTAGTGTTGATGCTTTTAGGGTTAGGAAATCAGCATTTTATAGCATGACCGGACCGGACGCTTGGTTGTAGGGGCACCGTGACTAACCCCCGAGCGTCTACGAGTCACCGGGCCGACGCTGTCGTCCGAAGTCTTTCACAGTGAACGTTAGACACAGAGCATTCAGCAGCAGGTGAGGGCCTCGGGCATCTCGTGCTAGGGGGCTACAGGTTGGCTGCAGACCTTGGGGGGTACCAGCTAGTCGATATGACCCCCCCCCCTCCCCCCCACACACACACACACACACACCCACACACACCCAATGCTGTGGTTTTCATGTTGGCGCATCTGAATAACGTGACGTCTGAGTTGGCTAACGTCATGGTCCCATTTCCTCATTGGTCAGATCTCGATGCGGTGGTGAAACATCGGACAGGCCGTAGGGCGATGTCGTAACGCCGTGTTCCAGGCGGTTTTGTGATCTTTAATGGCAGCGTGGTTGAGTTGTCGATCCATATATGTGTTTATCGTAATGATAATATGAAAATGTGACCAAAACTTGAAAGGGGAAAACGGCTTTTCAAAGAAAAGTATTTCAAACCTTACATGTTCTTGGGATAGATTCGATTAGATAGAACGGTAAGTCTACATGTCAAACCAAGTCAGAGTATTTGGTTAGCCTGGTAGTAACAGCCTCAAAGGGCTTCACAGGCCACATTTGACAACATTTACCAACATTCACCAAAAGACGTCAACCTGCTAAACTACCGTACATGTGACTGCATCCATGTTCTTGGCTAACTAGAAATGACGCTGCACTGGGAAGTAAACGTACACGTCCCAATGCTTTCCCACAGAGCTGCTTCTCTGTCTTTTTTGCCTGGGGGGGGGGGGGGGATGGAGGGGGTGTGTTGACTGAAGCAGGGGCCGTCAATACGTGGGGAAAGGCCCCAGGCCAGTGCACTGACCACAAGCTGTAGCCCCGCCCCCTCCCCCTCCCCAAATCAAGGCCACCGATGAAGGCCATGTGCGGAGTCACAGTAAATGGACCCCTTTGACTACGGCTGTCTCCGATGGGAATTCCATGGAGAGAAGTGCATGTTGGGATACTGAAAGCTACCGTGGGCGGGGGGGGGGGGGGGGGGCATGAGGTGGAGGTGGGGTAGGGGTGGGGGTGGGGGGGGCGCAGACGGGTCACCGCAGTGGAGCCACAGCACACAGTGTCAGCAGTCAGTGGAGAGTGAGGGAAGGAGGTTTGGGGGGGGGGGGGGGAGCACACATGAGCCTCTAGTAGCCCGGGCCAGTGTGCTTGGGGTTGCGGGGGCAGGAGAGGCATAGTCAGAAAAGGGGGGGGGGTGACGTACATGGATCGATGGCTGTGTCTTTGCGCACGATAGTTGTGTTCATATTGTAGCGGGACCTGTAGTGTGTGTGAGGGGGATGTGGGGAGAGAGTGAGGGGCTTGTAGGGTGAGAATAAAGGTAGCTTTTCTCCCGGCGGTCATAAATGGACCTTGTTCCCAAGCCCCCTTTTTTTCTTTTTTTTTGGACCGGCCCCTCGTTGACTACTTTGGGAGTGAGTCTTTACCCGAGCAATGTTTAGCTGTGTGTATAACTGGTTCAGGTACCACCTCACCGCCAGCAACCCGTCCCTGACCCTATCTTAAGCACCTCTTTCTGCTCACTGGTTTGAAGGAGAGGATTAGGGGGGGAAGGAGGACAGAGAGATAGAAAAAAGTCGATTGGAACAAACCCCGAGATGGCCTGAGGTTTTAGGGAATTCTAAAGAAGGAATTCTTGGTAATTCCACTAACTCAATTTGTGGTGAATATGGAGCAGTGGGCTGACGTGATGTGTGCTCTTCACACACACACACACACACACACACACACACACACACACACACACACACACACACACACACACACACACACACACACACACACACACACACACACACACACACACACACACACACACACGCCCGCATACGCACACATACATAAGTGGAAAGACCCACTCATCTGTCACAGATTATATAACAAAAAATATTTTAAGTAAAAGATGGCTTTTTATCCTACTTGGACTCCATGTTTCTCCTAGTACTAATAAAAACAGACAGAAAAGGAAAATGTTTTTATCATCAAAAGGAATCAGTGGTGTGACAGTTGGTAAATGTTAAGTATTCTTCTCGGGAGAACGGTGGATTTTGTAGGGCAGGTGTATTTGGTTAAGAAGACAACTAAAAGAGAGTGTTCACATTATCATTATCTGAGGCAAAAGACTAGCATGTGACACGCCGATGTGCGTACATCTGGATAGACACAAAAACTGTTGAAACAGACACATGCGGTTGCAGTTAGGTTTGATATACGTCTTGTTAAATTCTGCCATGGCAGTCTAAGAGATTAAATAAACAGTCTGCTCAGTATTTTTTGTGACAGACGAAAGACGGATATAAAAGTGACGAAACGAATCACTGCTTAGTCATTTTATTATTTATCTTTGGTCACCGGTTTAACCTCGATGGGGTTGAGGTAAAAACAGCAGTACAATCCCTAGACTTATATTTAGTTTTAAACGAGTTGAGGTCGGCTAAACAACATTTCGAAAATGTTCTGGTAATTTCGCATTTGTTTCACTAAATCTTTTATATGGTGCCGTTAAGACGGAGCCTTGAAGAGGCCGGCCGTAGGCTGTAATCACATGGCCTCCCTTTACAGCCAGTGGTCTCTGGCTCCGATGTCAACCAGACTGTAAAGGACATCACTGGCTCACAGATGTTAGATGTTTTACAACCCCACAATAAAGGGCCTTTGTTTCCTTGAAGATTCTATTCTCTTAGCGTACAAATTTGAGGTCATGCGAGGTTTATGAATGGAACAGGGGTGTGACTGGTTGCAGGATTAGGGGGGGTAGCGAGCTTCCCTTCATAATGCCTTGTTTGGTGTATGCGTGTGTGCAGCGCCCTTGAGTGTGTTGAAATGGACTGATTTAAATTCGGGATGTCCTAGAAGATGCTGCCATGGCACGCAAACACACACACACCCCCGCACATACGCACATACACACACACTCCCACATGCACGTACATGCACACTTTTGTGCAACGTCGAGGAAACGCATGCCGAAACACGAATTCATAACAAAAACACGCTCAATGCAACACATTTTTCTCCTTCCATTTTCATGACTCATGCTCCAAGCTCCACCATTTCTTCCCCCAGGTAACATGTCCAAGCTGGCTCCAGTCAGACGCATACCCTAGCATTCCCAGACCCTGGCGTCGAACCACAGTCCTTATTGCCTTCGTTCGTTAACAATAATTGCGTGTGCGTTGAAACCTGCAGTATGCTCCGATAAACAACGAAACAGAGAGCTTGATCGGGATGGTGAGGCAGTGTGAGTCAGTCAGTCGAGTAAACGGCTCGGCGGACTAGACACACACTGTTGACTGTTGTACTGAGATGGCTAGTAGAAAGTGGCAAATCCAGGGATTTTTAGTGTCAACGTTTCTGCTTGGCTGTACCTTTGTGCGTTCTAGTGACATGAATAGTATGTGAATAGTATGCTGTATATATAAAGCGACATCAATTCAAATAATGATCAAAGAGTCGAATTCAGCCGAAAGATCTGGATACAATTTTACAATGACGCACATCGTTCAGTTCACTTGAAAGGGTTTGTTTTGGAACCTACAAATATAGTTAGATAACCATTATAAAATAGTGTCATTTTTTTCATCAAATCTGTGATACAGAATCCTCCCTCTGACCTTCAAACTGATTCCCTCTCCCCTCTCTCTCTCCCGGTCCCTCTACCCCAGACGTGGCTACAGCAGTATGGCTACTTGCCTCCGGTGGACCTTAGGTCCCAGGCCCAGGTCCAGAACCTCCGCTCACTCAAGACCGTCTCCACGGCGATCGCGGCCATGCAGAGGCTGTACGGGTTGACGGTGACGGGCTCTGTTGACACCGAGACGATAGCGTGAGTGAGCCCCGTCACGGCCGCCTGGGCGGGGGAACGTCCGGCCGTACGCACTGCGGAGGACGGTTTCACATCGCCAACATGTAGAGGAACATGTCGCTTTAAAGTGATCTCATGGAGTGGCCGTTTGAGCTTATTGGCAATTGGGATTATTAAAGTTAGTGATAAGAGTTTGTCTTATTATTATAGGCTTTATGTAAAAATACAAGTTATTCAATATGCTCCAGCAAACAATGTATTTACAATAAGATCCAATAAATAAATGTAATGAATACATTAATAAACACATGACTTCCCACATCAAGGTCCACATCAACATACAAAGAATCAAACAAATGGCACAATGACACAGAATAACCATTACCTGTCACGTGCACCGTTGCCAGGGCGATGAGTCGGCCGCGGTGCGGGGTTCCCGATAAATTCGGGCCGGAGCTGAAGACGAGCATGAGGAGGAAGAGATACGCCATCCAGGGCCTCAAGTGGGACAAGTCGGAGATCACCTTCAGGTCAGAGGTCACCTGTAAACCAAATCAAAACCGACCGCCTGTTAACCTCAAACACTAACGCTTCCCATTTTCTCATCGGGAATACATTACACTTACATTTAGGGCATTTAGCAGACGCTTTTATCCAAAGGGACTTACAGTAAGTGCATTGGTCAGCAGAAGTGAAACAATATATCTATTTCGGTACAGTAAAGATGTTCATAGAACCAGGTGCCAGCACCAACGATCGCTAGGTTAACCCATTCCCTGCATACAACAATGATAGCTAGGATAAGATGCTACACAGCTAAGTACGATAACTAAATCCAACATACAATAAGTGCGTGCATTAAGTGCCAGGACGTACAACATACAATAAGTTGGAGGGGTGGGCTATGCAGAGCGAAGGTTAACTAGCCCCCCATACAGTATACCTCTTCTTAATATCGGTAATTAACGTCGGTAAAGCTCTTTAAAAGATTAACGTGGTACACGACGTCCAAACGAAATCCTCCAACTTCCAAAGGACTGGACCTGGCCTCGGTCTAACGATAACCCCCCCAAACTCACCCCCCCCACAGCATACAGAACTACACCCCCAAGGTGGGCGAGCGAGGGACGTACGAGGCCATCCGCAAGGCCTTCAAGGTGTGGGAGAGCGCCGTCCCTCTCACCTTCCGGGAGATCCCGTACAGCCAGATCCGCGACAAGGTGGACAAGTTCGCCGACATCATGCTCTCCTTCTCCGAGGGTTTCCACGGCGACAGCACGCCCTTCGACGGCGAGGGGGGCTTCCTGGCGCACGCCTACTTCCCCGGCCACGGCATCGGCGGGGACACGCATTTTGACCTCTCGGAGCCCTGGAGCACCGGGAACGTCGACCAGGGCGGTGAGTGTGTGTGGGATGTGATGGGGGTGATCATGGGGGGATGATAGGGGGGGGGGGGGGGCTTCAATAACGGGTCGGGACCCTAAATGGGTCGTGATCGGGCTTGATGTGGGATGGCGCCTCGACCATGCACGGAACGCTCGGAAAAACTATACTAAGAAAAATAATCATTTGGGAATAATCAACAATTCCGGCGTGCTCCCGGTTGACCTTCCTGAGTGTGAGATTGGGTTCAACGGACACACAGAAATTGTCTTGAAAAGCGTCAGATGCAAGCGTTTAAGAACCACTTTCCTGCGGGGTCGCAGATGGAGGTAATGATCACAGCAGGGAGTGCGAAGGCAGGAAGTGAAAGGGTTAACGATCACAGAGAGGGAGGGTGTGCTTTCGCCTCCAGAGTTTGAAACCCTGTCATTTGGCTAATCTCGCCGGGCCTTGTGCGATGCGTCTAGACGTTGGCCAGAAGACAACTCTTACTCATCCCTCGCCACCGTCTGTCTCCTCCCTCCCGCCTCTCCCCCATCTCTCCCTCTCCCTCTCCATCCCTCTCTCTCACACCCTCCATCCCTGTCTCTCTATTTGTCCCACTCGCCCTCCCTCCCTATGCCACTTTCTCTTTCTTTCCCCATCTCTCTCTCTCCCCATCTCTCTCTCTCTCTCTCTCTCCCCCATTTCCCTCCCCATTTCCCATCTCTCTCCCCATCTCTCTTTCCCATCTCTCTCTCCCATCCCCCTCCCCCATCTCTCTCTCTCCAGGTAACGATGTGTTCCTGGTGGCGGTCCACGAGCTGGGCCACGCGCTGGGCTTGGAGCACTCCAACAACCCCTCCGCCATCATGGCTCCCTTCTACCAGTGGATGGACACCGAGAACTTCCAGCTCCCAGACGACGACCGCCGGGGGATACAGGCCATATACGGTACGGCTCGTACCTTCCCCCTCGGCCAACCGGAAGGAAGGGAAAGGTTTTTTGCCAAAGTCACCCTATAGGAATGGTTTCCCGAGCAACTATGTTCTTCCACGTTACAATCAGCTAAAGCGCCGACTGCCTTACATGGACGCAGCGAGAAAATTATCTTCCTACCGCGTATTATTATTCACGTTTATTAGCATGTGTTCAGGAATCTCTTTATTATTCCCTGACTAATCCTTTACATACGAGTTGGCTTCGGTCATCTTTGAATGACAAAAGATTACCTTCTCTTCGCTGAGAGATAATCCTAATTAATACCGAAACGACCATCTTCCTCAGGAACCAAGTCCGGCGCCCCACCCCCTCCACCGCGCCCCACCAAGCCCTACGTCCCGGAGGAACCCAGCCAGGGGCCCGACATCTGTGAGGGCCACTTTGACACCATCGCCGTCCTGAGAGGAGAGATGTTTGTGTTCAAGGTAGGCGACCATCGATATGCACAGACAGTGATCCTCATGATGTCAGGTACGTGGCACATACTGCTGATCGCTCTAGTAATTGAAATGACCCAAACAAAGCCTTTGAGTCAATTCAATTTATTATTTTTTGTCGTTAAAAGGGAATCTTCGCGCTTGGCTATTGGGGACTTTTGTTTGGTATTTGTCTGATTCTGAAAGAATTTAAATACAGAGGTTCAATGCAATCGCGAACACCTACTGTACATGAATTACTACTCTCTTATAAATTGCCAATTGCGCGTCCCCCTTTTAATTCAAATGATACAAATTCTATGACGCTCAAATTACCCTCCAACTCAACTCAATGAAAGTGCATCTGAAAAACTTGAAATCCGAAAAAAAAAAAAATGACGCAACAACAGCAACAAACAGCAAACAAGTTTCAGATTCCCAATTCCAACGCTGCGTCTCTGCGCGTGTGTGATGCTGCAGGGCAAGTGGCTGTGGCGCGTCCGCAACAACAAGGTGCTGTCCGGCTACCCCATGCCCATCGGCCACTTCTGGAAGGGCCTGCCCTCCAACATAAACGCAGCCTACGAGAGGGACGACGGGAAGTTCGTCTTCTTCAAGGGTGGGTTCCGCTTTGAACAAAGTGCTTGGGACCGCGTCGGCGCAAGCACCCAGTGCATTGGTGTAAACATCTGGATGTTGTTGATAGTCGGACTTCCTGATTCCTTCTTTCTCTCTTCTCTCTCTGGCTCGCTCCCTCTTTTCTGTCTCTCTTTCTCTCTTTTCCCTCACACTGTTTACGGTCACTCCCTCTCTTTCCCTCACTCTTTCTCCATCTCCCTGTTTTTCTCTCCTTCTCTCCATCTGCCTCCCTCCCCTTCTCTTTCCCTCCCCCTCTCTATTTCTTTCTCCCCCCCCCCCCTGTCTCTTTCCCTCACCCACTCCTTTTTTCTCCCCTTCTCTCTCCTTTTCCCTTTCCCTCTCCCTCTTCCTTTCCCTCTCCCTCCCTCACTCCTCATTTGTCACCCTCCTCATCTCCTCCCTCCCCCCTTCCCCCTTCCCCCCTCCCCCCCTAGGTGACAAGTACTGGGAGTTCTCAGAGTCAAGCATGTCCAAGGACTCTCCTAAGAGCCTGAAAGACCTGGGCAGCGGCCTGCCAAGGGACAAGATGGACGCCGCCTTGTTCTACACGCCCACGGGCCAGACATACTTCTTCAGGGGAACAAAGTGAGTCCGCCAATGTGACCTCGTTTCTGCCCGTCTGTTTGTTTTTTTTACTTGCTTCTTTTCCGTTGAATGGGAGGTGTTGCGGTCTTTGTCTTAGACTGTCATTATAACTATTCCCCTTCTGCTTCTCCCTTGTGTTCTGGTTAATTTCATTGACTCAGTTTCATTACAAACACAGTCTCTCCTAGATAGCAGCTTTCAGAGGTATTATACTTTAAATTCAAAAGACAACAACATTTGTTCTGTGATTGAATTAGACATTTGCTGCTCTGAGTCTGCCTCCTGCTGTTTAGGTTTAAATTAAAATCAAACTCAAATTCAGTCGTTTTTTACTAAAACAACTGCAAATCCTCTCCTGTGGAAACTCCAGTATTTTAGCCAAAGAACAAACACACTCAATGACTTCCCGCTCTGAAACTAACAAACGACGAGTCAGCGATTTTTTCTCTCCCTTGTAAAAAAGACGTTGTTATTGTAATGCCGCAGCTGAGGTTTATTTTCTGGTGGAAATTACAGATACTTCCGCTTCAACGAGAAAACGCGCACGGTGGACAATGACTACCCCAAGCCAATCAGCATGTGGAGTGGAGCCCCGGACAACATCAAAGCTGCCCTCATGAGCGAGGACGGATGTAAGGCTACCCTCTCTTGAATCAAGTCCCGTCCATTGCGTCTGTATAGCCCTTTCTCCCACGGTCGCAGTGTGAGAGGGCTCACCGGCCCCGTTCAAAAGAACCTAATTACGGAACAACGTAATCAAGGAAGCAACCTTGATAAGGATCTCAGAAGAGACATCCCATGGCGGATATAAGGGTCGCACAGCAAGCTAAACAGTTTAAGTCATATTAAGTTGTTAGGAACTTCCTGAGCTGCTGCAACTGTTAACTTGATGGCACTTGGTTCTATGAACGTCCTTTTTGTACCGAAAGCGATAGATTGTTTCACTTTCTTGCGACAAATGTACTTATTTCAAGTTGCTTTGGATAAAAGCATCTGCTAAATGCCCTAAATGTAAATGTAAAAAAACATTCTCAAGATTGCCTGTCTGCATTTCCCACCGTCTTCTGATCTTCCCGTAGTTAGAACTCTTGCATCCGTGTCTGTGACTAACCCCCACCCCTCCCCCACCCTCCCCCTCCTGTCTCCCCCACGCAGCGTACACCTACTTCTACAAAGCCAACAAATACTGGAAGTTCAACAACCAGTACATGAAGGTCCAGTCGGGCTACCCCAAGTCGGTGCTCAGCGATTGGATGGGCTGCGAGGGGGAGGAGCCCAAGAGGGGGCGGGGCGAGGATGAGGTCATCATCATCGAGGTGGACGAGCAGGGCGGCGGGTCAGGGGCGGGGCCGGCGGCCGTGGTCATCCCGCTGATGCTGCTGGTGCTGGTGGTGCTGACGCTGGGAGCGCTGCTGTTCTTCCGGAAGTACGGAACGCCGAGGCGCCTCCTGTACTGCCAGAGGTCCCTCCTGGACAAGGTGTAGAGAGGGGGGAGAGGGAGAGGGAGAGAGAGAGAGAGAGAGAGAGAGAGAGAGAGAGAGAGAGGGAGAGGGAGAGGGAGAGGGAGGGAGAGAGAGAGAGAGAGAGAGAGAGAGAGAGAGAGAGAGAGAGAGAAACTTGCCGACGATTGGACAGACTGACGACAGGGAAGGGAGGAGGAGGAGGAGGAGGAGGAAGAGGAGAAGACGTTTGGAGCAGCGCATTGGGGGAAGGGAAGGAAATCGAAGAAGGAAATTGAAGACGGAAATTGAAGAAGGCGAACGCGACCAATGAAAAGAGACCTGGGGGAGGGGAGATGATTTGAGTGGTGTTTGTACAGAGCCACGATTCAAGGCAAAAAGAGAGAGGGAGACAGACGGAGAGAGAGAGAGAGTGTTGAACATATCCTCAAGAAAAATCAGGAACTTGTGTATTCTGTAGTTATCGATCCCCAACAGAGAGAATGGGGGAGGTTGGGGGGTTGTTCTTCGTCCGACTAGGCACCTATCTGTTCCAAATGCTCCCGAAAGCCACCATTTTCTTTCCACTAATCTGCTTCTCCTCTTTCCTCTGCCCCGTCCATTAGAGTCCACCATCCCCCCCACCCCTCACTACTATCACTTGACGACTCCAGCTACACCAGCTGTCCGATTACTCCCCCCCCCCCCCCCCCCCCCCCCCTCCTTGTAACTTTGGTTCTGCGTAAACTCAAAATGTTTACTCTAAATAATTATTAGTGGTTTGGAAAATCTCCACGATTTCCACATGATGAAACCCTACAGTTCGCCTTTCGTTAGTTATCGGACGATTTGAAATCCGATCTTCCTCCATTTAGCGCGCAGAGAAAAGAAAAGAAAAAAACATTTGTTCCCGTTTCTTTTGTTTTCTTCCTCCCGCTCAACACAGCTGTGGAAGAGCTTTTTTCCACCACCAAAGCAGGTATTCCACCCCACTAACTCACCCCAGAAACTCCCCCCAAAATGAACCCCTCCACTAGTCTGCTGGGTATTGTTCTTTGGTTGTGAAGGCAGAGTGTATACTGGAACATTCCTAGGTCGCTACTCCAAGTTTGTGTTTGCACTTGTATGTACTTTTCTTATTATGTCAAATCTGAAAAAAACAACTACCAAGCCAAAAGGAATCAGAATATTCCACGGGAAGTTGCATCTTTAATTCCAGGAAAGATATCAACTTACATTTGTGCAGTATTGGCTTGGCCGTTTCGTATCTTGAATATGCATGGGTGGATCTTTCAATACCTAGCTAGAGAACTGGTCTGCTGGTTTCCGTTTGTTGTTTTTCTACCCTCAAGCATAGTGTATAACTGACTGCACTATAAAGCAGAATTTAAACTGTGGTGAGGACGTGGCATATAACATTTACAACATTTGAAATCCTAATGTCATATGGTGGAAATGGTCCTGTTTGATGACATCATCAGCTTTTTTTGCAAAAAAAACTAAAAACTTTAACTTGGGCCATATGTTCCAGAGATTAAGTTAAACGTGGACAGCATTAAAAAAAATCGAATCATAAATTAAATCTTAGCTACTTTAACTATACTTTTCCACCAGCAGCCGGGCACATTCATAAACACAGCATTCGTGTCCTAAAGTGGTTATATTGAGTGATCTTCAAGGTCCATAAGGTCCTTCCCAATATTTCAGGCCAGCCATCTCAACTTGCTAGTTTTGTTAATTAGCACAACTCGCCGCTATAATTACTGAGGGAAATCAGCTGAGCTCCATTCAGGGCCGGAGAAGAAAACATGGCGGGTTATTTTATCTGTCTGAAGCTGGAATTTGTCGGTTGGTACGGATTACGCAATATGGTCCAGATCTAATAACGGTGTTTCATTTTGAATTATCATTTTGTACAACAAATTATTGTTATTATAGTTATGGTTATCGTTGTTTTATTGGTAACGTTATGATGACTTGATTAGTTTTGATTTTCGCGTTGTCTTCGGAAGCCTGCTGGACAGAGGCTTAACATGACAATCATGCAAATAGCTCCCTTTTTTATTTTATTCCATGTTCGGTGGTATATCGGTATCCGTAATTAAATCCGGAAGCCGTGACCCGATTTTTTTTAACGGGAATTTCTTAATGGCTGGCACAGAACCACATTTATTTATGAACTACTATTTGGATGGTGCTTAGTGTTGTGTTTTGTCTTAACAGAGAATCCAAAATAATTGTAATTGATTTGTATTTAAAAAATAATAATCATCAGTGTGCTAATTACAGATTGATTGGGCTTGCTTTAAAGACCTGAATTCAACAGTGGGGGCTTCTACAGAGTGGGGAAAACTAATATCCCACTGTTAACTACAGTAAGGATGGGTGATGCTTCGGGCATTTTTCATGGTAAAAACATGTTATGACACTCTGAAATTACACCCTAATAAAGATGTATTTACCCTTTTTTTTTTACCAAAGTGAAGAGATCTAACATTTTATTGACTATCGTAAGATCAAGATAACATAATAGGAAAACTTTGGTGTATATCTACCGGCAGTGCCTCGTATGTGCAGCTGGTTCTGCGCTGTTCATCGGCCGTTGTCCTTAAGCAGAGAGCTCGTGTAGCCCTGCCCGTTCCTAGTAGTCCATCAGAAATATTGTTGTCATCTTCGTTTGACCAGAGAGGGCGCTGTTGCCAGAGTTTTAATTATAGTATTTAGTTACTCTTTAATGGCCCGGTATCACTGTGCTCTACATGAAGGAGAGAAATATGGAAAATGGCTTAGGGTATCATAAAATGCATTAAAAGTAAAGTGAAACTCAGACATTCCATTCCGAAATGATATTTTCCGAGATGTCCTTCAACAGAGGCAACCTCAGTCAAAATGTGCACACTGTGTATGATAATGAAATCAATAAAAGGAGATACTTATTTCTGTTTTCAGCATTGTCATTACTTTAGATGAGATGAAATAAAGCTGTTTTCTACAATCCAAAAAAAAATACATGTGTGATTGATGTTTTTAATGCATACACCATTGTGCATATGCATTTTACATATGCATGCATACCTATGTTGTTCAGATGCAAGCACGCACATACACACACACACACACATACACACACAGACACACACACACACACACACATACACGCACAGACTTAAGAGAAACTCCTTGATAAAGAATGAATCCCAATGCTTGATGTGAAAAAGCCTTCCCGGAGTCCGAAGAAAGCCACAATATCTCTGGGTGCTACTTGGATGGAATGGATCAGTTAACTATGAGCTCGATCTATGAGCAGTCTTTGGGCACGGCACCAGTCGACATATGTTGGGTTAGGGGGGGCGGTGGAAAGAGTGATGGAATGGTCACGTTTTTTATTTGGGAAGGGAGAGCGTGGCTCAGCGTTCTAGCGGAGCTCGGTTAGAAGCATCTGGAATTTGTGAAAGAAGTTCTGAGCTCCCCAGTGCAGTCTGGCCCAGCTGGAGTCTCCAAGTCTGTGTGTGCATTTGTGTGTTTGTATGCGTGTTTATGTGTTTATATGTGTGTTTTGGGTGTGATAGTTCTGTGTGTTGGATGTGTATTTATGTGTCTGTTTGTATGCGCGTGTTTGTATGTGTGTTATGTGTGTGTGTGTGTGTGTGTAGGTGTTTTGTATGTATGTGTGTGTTTGTTTTGTATGTGTGTGTGTGTGTGTGTGTGTGTGTGAGATGCATTTTTGCATGAGTGTTCTAAAAATAAGAATAGCCAATACATGAGAGATAATAAACAACGAATATGAAAAGATAAGTATGTTTGAGACGTTATTTGAGCTCTCTCACTCTTATTTCCCGCCCTCTGCATTATTTTTCTTTCCGTTTTTTATGAGCCTCTGGTCTTCCACTCTTCCCCTGTCACCACAAGTATCTCTGGTCTGTTTTCACTCTTTTCTTTCTTTCCTTTCTCTCCCTCCCTCCTTCCAATCCCCATCACACACACACACACACATACAAATACACACGTACGTACATGCAGATAATACACACACACACACACACACCACACTCTCATTGTCAACATATTGATATAATCAAATGCTGCTCTCAGCATGTGTCACTGATCCTCCAATCACAGCATACCATAAACCATAAGAAACAGACAGCCTTTTAAGTCCCGAACCTTTAGTACATTTTAACCCAGGTAAATACCTTTGATACCTAAGTAAATGTTCTTTGAGCTACTTTGCCTTTATACTTAAATGATATTGTTACAGATGACCAAGTCACTTTCAAGTAAGATATCTGAACTTTAACTAAATTATGACTTTCTAGTTTATGCACACTGCTTATGCTACTGTGGTGTATGTTTCAACTTCCCTGAATAAAGGATGAAGACTATCAGTTTGACTCTGTGGCACTACATTTAGTCTAGTGATAATTCTAGACTAATCAAATAACCAGATGATCAGATTAACAATCATACTGATACCCTGATTTAATTTATCTTAGTGTCAGGACATGTATTACAACTGTGTTTTGGAGCAAGTTTAGGTTGAATTGAAGTAAATCTGCTCCAGGCTTTCGTTAAAAAAGTGTACCGCTTTTTTTTACGGCTGATTATTAATTTCTATATTTTTGCTTCTCTCATCTGTTCATCCACTTTCCATTCTAGCCCACTCCCCCTCCCTCTCTCTTTCTCTCTCCCCCTCTTGCTTTCTCTCGCTCTCTTTCTTCAACTGCTGTCACCTGGTATTTCCATTTTGCAGGCGGCCTCTGCTTAAAGTATGCCAACTAATATATATTAATGGCGAATTTTCCATTTCCTTGATTCAGCCTTGTCGAATGTAGCAGGCGGCAAGGTAACACTCGGTAAATCGCACAAACATTAACATATTTTATATTTTGTTTCATCTATTACATTCTGTAAATTGCCAAACCATGGTCTCCCCATGGTCATACCATACATGCCAGGTTCTGGTTCTCTTACACCCATCTCATAATACAGATGAGACATAATAACGGGGCGGCCGTTCTAGTTTCCGCGCGCCCTCTCTTTCTTCCTGCCGGGATAATCCGGAGCCCACTCGGTCGTGCTGGATGGTGGAGAAACAAACTACCCTCGGCATCAGCACTCCTCCGTGGGCAGGAAGCGGCCGGGACAGCTGCTTGCAATTCAACCTCCACACCGTGTTTGGTTAACCTACGTTGTGGCCGCTTTGTACTGGAAGCTATAGGCAGCACTTTTCGTCCACTTGTGACTCTTTCTTTCCTTCCTTCCTTCCTTCCTTCCTTCCTTCCTTCCTTCCTTCCTTCCTTCCTTCCTTCCTTCCTTCCTTCCTTCCTTCCTTCCTTCCTTCCTTCCTTCCTTCCTTCCTTCCTTCGTACCTCTGGTGAGCTGGAGACGGGCGGGTGGTCAGTCAGTCAACGTGCTATCGTTGCTATAGTAACTCTTGAGCGCGCCGCACACCGAGAGAAGTGTACAGGTTCAAACGGGACTATTAAGCGAGCGAATGTGTCAACACTGCTTGTGCGGCACGCCGCTGACTCATGCGTCTCGCAGAACACATGAGTGCCACCCCTCTCTCTCTCTCTCTCTCTCTCTCTCTCTCTCTCTCTCCCACAATCACCTAGCCCACCGACACCCAGGGCACAGGAAGTGGTTTTTGGGTGGTGGGGGTGGGGGTGTGAGGGTTGGGGGGGGGGGGGAACTGCTGAATCAGGAACCCCCTCGGTGGCCTCTGTTAGCCCGGGTCCCATCTGCCAGTAACCCTGGACACCCTTCACCACCATCGGTTTCGTATGTGGCTTATGAGCAAAACTAAAGAGTCCTTGAAGGATAATCCTCCCCCCATCACCACATCAGCCCCCTCAACCCCCCCATCACCACATCAGCCCACCCCCCCCGATCACCACATCAGCCCACCCCCTCCCCGATCACCACATCAGCCCACCCCCTCCCCCATCACCACATCAGCCCACCCCCTCCCCCATCACCACATCAGCCCACCCCCCCCCCGATCACCACATCAGCCCACCCCCTCCCCCATCAGCCCACCCCCCCCCCCCCCCCCCCGATCACCACATCAGCCCACCCCATCTCCTCCGGTCTTCTCTCTCTCCCTCACCCTCTCTGTCCTTGCATGCCGATCCTACCAGACACTGAGCTCAAGACTGACAATCTCGCATCGCCTTGTGCACATTGCACAATAATTAACATCTGGTTGTCGTCGTCGTCGTCCCCCCCCCCCCCCCCCCCCCCCCCCCCCCCCACCCCCACCCCACCCCTTTCCGGAAAAAATAACAACACGAGGGTGAGAGGGGAGGGAAGGACTGGGAGAAGCAGGCCGCCAGCGTCCGTATACCATTAGCGTTGCTTTGGGAACGGATCACTTCTCAGTTTGCACGAGTGTGTGTGTGTGTGTGTGTGTGTGTGTGTGTGTGTGTGTGTGTGTGTGTGTGTGTGTGTGTGTGTGTGTGTGTGTGTGTGTGTGTGTGTGTGCACACGCGAAGAAACTGAGACAGAGAGAGACAGAGAGAGACGACAGAAGTACAGTAGAAGATTCACGAGGTAGACGCAGCCAAAAAAGAAGACGGGAAGCTGGCTGATAAAATAGCATCACACTATGAATACACATTCAATGTGACAATGAGGTGGCGTTTCATCCTTTTGTGTCCGGGCGTGTCTGAGCAGCGGGGAAATCACCAGGCAAACAGACTTAGATCATGGCATGGCTTTGGACAACACTTGTTTTTACATTCTGAAAACACTTCTGCTGAAGTCCGGTCCGAGTCAGCTCATTTGGTCAGCTCAGACCCATGAAAGAATGTAAAAAGGAAAAAAAAAGAACAGAAAACCCCTTCCCATCGCCAGAGAAGAAGAATCTGCAACTCAGCTGCTATAACAGTCAGTAATTACAGTGGCGCTCTGCTGAAGTCTGCAAGATGGGAGAGGAGAGGGCCGCGCAGAGAGAGAGAGAGAGAGAGAGATGGAGAGGGAAACATGAGGAGGAATGGGAGGATAGAGAAGAGGAAGGAGGAAAAACACTGAAAGACAGAGAGAGAGAGAGAGAGGGAGAGAGAAAGAAACACGGCCTTACCTCACTTTGTAAATAGTCTGTGTCTATGTCAAAGTCACACAGAATTAATGCTGACTTCGCAAAGGCACAGCTGTGGAAATGTGGAAACTTGACTGGGTTCAAACCACAACTGTCAAGATAAAAAGATAGAAATTGAACTGTTTACACCTTTCATTTTGCAATTGATGTATGTTTAGAGATGCAATTGACTGATTCAACTTCAACCCAGAATGAACTCGTCCAACTTGCAAACAAACTTTAACTACCATAGAGTTAGATGACTCCATATGTCCATATGCTTTATGCTTTTCTACTTCGATTTCTCTTCAGCAAGTGGAAGAGTTGCACATACCGTAATTTATATTGTTTAAAGAAATGTACATTTAATATTCTTAGCTCCCTTTGCAAATCACCTTTTTCAGTCTGTGTTTGATTTGCGTGGAGTTAGAACACTTCCAAGGTGGGCATCATAAACTCCTCACACACATGGACCTCACTTAAACCTCAATCACTGCAACTTTATTTGCCCTCCCCTGCTTATTCTTGGCCTGATACCAGGAAACTATTTTTTTCTGACCACAGTTGGAGACAAAATGGCAGCTCTCCTACCAGGGTTTAACTGGAGAAATGCTGCATTCTAGTGGAGGCTAAGAGCCTAAGAAGAAAATTGCAAGTTCAATGAGATCGTCGTTGAATGATCAATGGTTTTTATTGAGTGGAAAGTCCTGCTTACATTATATGCCACATATGCAAGATAAATCATTTTACAAAACTAGTGTAAAAGTGTTTCGGCCGTGATAACAAAACAAAAATGATGCAAATGCTTTCCAGGAAGACTCGTAATTTTAAAATGACCAGAACTAAAGTACTTAAAGAGATGTTTCATATCACCTGGTGTCCAGGCAGCCATTGAAAAACCAAGCTAAAAAAGAAACAACATTCTACTGAAAAATAACACAAAAAAAACAGACATAACGTTCTATAACTGAAGTGTTTTACGTTGACTTCTTTAGTAATAGTTGGCCCTTCGGTTTGAGTAGCAGGGACTTTTGGTGCGCCTCCATTCGCTTTGCGTCTTCCTTTTTCTGTTGCCATGCCTCCATCCCCTTATCTACTTCTCCGCTGAGCATCACCACGCGTCTCTGAGAGAAACAGGGAGGACACAGACCGGTCAAAACAGGGGTCCTATGTGGTGCGGTAAAAAAAACAGCCGCCGTTGCAGTAATAACAATGTTGAACTAATTCTATAATGGCAAGGCCTTGGCTCTGCTTTATGTCCAGTGTGAAGCGGTTCAAACGAATCGGGGGGTTGGGGGGGGCATTATCACAAATAATAATGCTAATGCAATGAGACATAATCAAAACAACAATGTCGAAACAGACCAATGACAGCAAAGAAACGGAGAGGTACTCACTGCTAAAGCCTCTCTTTCTTGCTTTCTCCTCAGCTGACCCTTGAGGAGAGGGGCGGGTCTTCCATCTGTGAACCATAAACTCTGTTAAAAACCTGCCTGAGGTGTCGCCCAGCTAGCAGATGTCCTACCATGACACCTCGGTGAAAAGGATCTACGGGGTTTCGTAGAAGCACGGGGGAAGCTGCACTTTGGCGCCCTCTGGTGTATAAACGGTGCACAAGAGCAGACCAAAGCTGCGTTCCAGCACTTTTTCTTTTTACATGTAGTACTTACGGCGGCTAACCTTAGAGAGTATGTACTGTTTCACACAGTATAGACACACACGGACATACTGTCTTCTGCTGCGCAGAGGATTATGTGGCAGAATAGGCGAAAGGCTTGCTGGCTTGCATACTGTGAAATCCGACATGATTTAGTTCAACATCCTGGTATTTTGGGCATAATGCATTTTCCATTCTAGGACATACTAAATAGTATGGTAGTATGGGTATTGGAACGCAGGGAGAGTCTGAACATCCTACGGCAAGATGGTTTCACTCCCTACCTGGTTCGTATTCACTGTAAGTCACATTGGATGAAAGTGTTGGCAAGTCACAAAGACATTGTAACACTTGTTTGGCGTCCTGGCCTATTATAGACTACATTGACCCTCTGCATCAATCATCGTCCTCCTTATGTGAATTAAAGTACATCATAGTTACCTGCATACGACCAATCAGGCAGGTCTGTCAAAGGTCCATATTCTGTACCAGACGGAGCCAATCCATGTCTGTGAAGAACATAATTAGCGTAACATTAATTCCTTAATATTGGATCTAAAAAAACAGGATAGAAATAGTTTGCATGTCAAAACACAAATCTGCATTCATACATTAATCTGTATACAATTTATTCAACGTGATAATTCAATGCATGTATTAAATTACACAGTGCATTATGTGGACGTTTAACACAAGGATAGAAAAAAAACTGCTTTAAACCAAGTGATCAAAAACTCTCTATATACTAAAACTTACTCCGTTCTCCACTTCTTCCCCGCTTGGTTCGTAGATGTTGTACCGAAAGAACGCCTAGAACATCTCAAAACTGGAAATAAGATCGGTATATCAATCTTGATCAAACAGTGGTTTAAATTGATTGTGTTTATTATCATTTAACGTTAAGTATCGGACCAAAAGCGGATATAGGTAGAAGATGCATTTACCATGACCCCCTGCATGAACTATACAAGATTGTCACAATAACACACAGTTGTGTTCAGGAAATGAGTCATATAAATCCAAAATAAATTAAAAGTTTGAGAGGTAGTAGCATGTTAGCGTTTGCAAATGACAGAAGAAGGTTAGCAGCAGGGACAGCTTTAGCGTTACCGCAATGTTACTTATGTGACGAGTGAATGTGTGAATACAACTAAAGGCAGACAGTGGTAAAGTAAACAAATCAAACATTGAATGACATCGAATTATCTCTGTTTCGATCATTAATAACCGCAAAATCGGTCGGTAACCTCTCTTACCTGAGCAGCACAACGTCTTGATGGGGGCCGCCATCTTGTTTGCACTATTTCGACTATGCCACTAGATGGTGCCAACAACCTTGGTTTTTCTGAGTACAGATCACAACATTGTGTTATTATCCTTTAATTATATGCTTAATGCGAACCGTAAGTGTAGGGTGCGTTTATTACCCGGTTTGGGGAAAGGTATACTGAATAAACTAGGGAACCGTTTGTCTACGTTGTCTTTTTCGATTAATCAGGGGCATTGACTTTGGATAAGGAGCATTCAATTATATCTTACGGTTGTAGAATTATGGAAACGCTGACATTTATATTTTACTTTATTTGAAATTTGGAAGTTTTAAAGACAAAAGGCAGACAATGGAGACAATAATTAAATAAAGTATAGTCCTAAGAGTTTAACAATGTCTGAAACTATGTAAGCTTAATCATTACATGAATCCACTAATCATGTTTTTGTAATTTACAATAAATGCGAGTATTTTTTGTAGCATAGTAACCTGTTTCAGCATCAAAAGGCTGTTAACCTTGCATTTCACCCAGCATATAACATTGCATTTCGCCCAGAAAATGGATGTTCCCTTTAATTGTCTGACTCTTATTCCGTGGGGAAGATGTGTTTGTGCCTCTATGGTGTGTGTATATGTTCTTTCCTTGGATTATCGGTCAACTGTCAGGCCATGCTCTCTAAGCCTGTGGCTGCATATTTGATCACTCAGTGGTCAGGTACACTGTGACTTTTGTACTCTTCTTTTTAGGGCCTAATGGCATTCCTGTCTACTCTCTCGCACTCTTTCACTCTCCCTCTCCCTCCCCCCCCCCTCTCTTTCACTCACGCAGGCGTCTGCACACACACACACACACACACACACACACACACACACACACACACACACACACACACACACACACACACACACACACACACACACACACACACACACACACACAGGTTTAAAGTGTAATTAATGTTTTCATCTACGCCGTTAATATGTCAACGTGTTGGCAGGGACACTGTGGAAACTGTGTTAAAACCATTTATGTGGCTTTTAAAAGTATTGTTTTTGTACAGCAGTGCTAACACTAAGCCCTGAAGAATTCCTATGTTAGCTTTTCAGACAAGTCCTCACTCGCAGTCAACGGGACAAACGCGCGTGTTTGGAAGGCAGGGACTCCAGTGAACCGCAAGGGCAATGAAAGGCTTCGGAGCCAAAGGAGGGGGCTTCAGGGCAGACAAAACGAGAAGACTGCCGAACAAGCCGGGAAAACAAGTTGCACTTTATATTGACCCACTTGGTCTCCGTTAACTGCCACAAAACGGCAGGAAACACGACTAACAAATGCCGACCAGTCTTGAAATAGCAGCGGAATGTTTACTTAGTATCGTCCTTGGAGAACGCATACACGCCAAAAAAAAATCACCAGCCAGACCACTCACGGATCTCCTTCCGCACATTCCACAGGCTGGTGGTACAATAAAGTAGTTCGATTGTCTAAACAGAAGTTAAAAAAATAACTTTCCAAATTAAATGTGTAGAATTTGCACATTTGGTTGTTTTAATCTTCAAAGATTGTGTTTATTTGCCGTTTTAATTTGAAAAATTTAGCAGAAACCCAGCACTGTCTAAAACAACGCTGCTTAGGTTGAATTCAATGAAGGAAGTTTTCGTGACTTCAGCCTAACTTAATCTCTTTTATGTATAATTTGTATTTTTATTGAGGTTTCGCTGGGTTATGTTACATTAACAGATGAAGGTGGATATCCCATTCAGTTGCATACGCTAATCGTACCCGCGGCGAACGCATTGGTTTAGCAATGCCGCTCCGGAATAACACATTATATTTATTGTGTCTGGCTGTATCCCGTGCAAACGTCTCTGTGGAGCCGCCGTCCGCACTCGACTATGGCTTTTCGCCACAGGGTGGAGTGGGCATCCACCGGGAAAGTCGAGCTCGTGAATGACGAAATAAATGGCTGGTGGAAAGGTGTCCCGGCCCGGAGGAGGAGGGTGGGGGGGGGACCGAGCAACCGCTGACTGATAAAGGGAAAGAGGGGGGAGGTAAGTAATTTAGGGGGAAGAAAGAAACAAAGTCACTGAACGTGCAAGGCGCTCCTGGAAGGATTTTGTGTTTTTGAATGTAATCTCCTGCGACTCGTTTTTTCTTCGCCCCCGCACACTGGTGGATCAGATGTAACTCTTGTGCGGACTCCCTCTAACTCCACTATCAGACAAAAACAACTTTCCTGCTTATTTGTTCCGATTCAAGACGGGCTTCTTTTGAAAACGCCAGTGAAAGAAGCCGAAGGACGGATGTGTCCAGCGACGTATGTTATCACAACCTTCCGACGCGTTTGTACTTTTTTAATATCTCCTCCACAAACGAATAGCTAAATTCTTGGTGTTTTTTTTTAAAGCGTGGACACAAAGACATTTCTCTATTTAGTTCATTAGACTAAACGAGAAGT
>NC_079428.1:6852044-6929544 GCF_026213295.1 Gadus chalcogrammus | reverse complement strand
TGTGTGTGGCGGTGGATTTTCAGACACGCATCACCCAGGAATGCCTTGTTAAACGACGCGCTAAGAAGGAGGAAAAGAGATAAAGGGTCGCCGTGCTAAAACCTGTTGTTTGTTTGTTTGTTTGTTTGTTTGTGTTTGTGTTGCTGTTGACTCCAGGAACCTGCGTGAAGTGTGGGAAGGGGGTCTACGGGGCCGACAACGCCTGCCAGGCCCTGGACCACCTCTACCACACACGCTGCTTCATCTGCGTCTCCTGTGGTGAGTGTGTGTGTGTGTGTGTGTGTGTGTGTGTGTGTGTGTGTGTGTGGGTGTGTGTGGGTGTGTGTGGGGGGGGGGGGGGGTTGGTTAAAAACGCCTGAGCTAGCGTGAATGAGCGATAGCATTTAGTGTTTTGTTTTGTTTGCTTCTGTGCTGATAGTCGGCCGTGAAGAGTCACACGAGTCTTCTTCAGGGTCAGAGGAATGTCGTTTGTTAGATTATTTCCTCTTGTTTCTCTTTCTGCCCTCAACTGCTATGTCTCTTAGAACTGGAGTCCTTATACTATAAGTACATATCTCTCATATATAAACGTTCAACAAGTGTTAAATGGTAGTCCCTGTAATAGGTTCGGACCTGCAGAGTCCTACATGTCTCTCATGCTCTCTCTCTCTCTCTCTCTCTCTCTCTCTCTCTCTCTCTCTCTCTCTCTCATGCGCTCTCTCTCTCTCTCTCTCTCTCTCTCTCTCTCTCTCTCTCTCTCTCTCTCTCTCTCTCTCTCTCTCTCTCTCTATAGGACGCACCCTGAGGAACAAGGACTTCTACAATGTCAACGGCTCTGTGTATTGTAAAGAGGATTACATGGTAAGAAACCAAGATAAAAAATGATCGTATCTGGGTCTCACACAAACACACACACACACACACACACACACACACACACACACACACACACACACACACACACGTGAGACAACCAGCCCTATGATCAGGTGCAGTACAAATGGAGCTTTATGACGGTCATTGTGTGGTAATTGTACGACTTTCATCTCAGTTTTCAGGATTCCAGGCTGCCGCTGAAAAGTGCAGTGTGTGCGGACACCTTATTCTGGAACAGGTTAGTGTGTATGATTGTGCATGCAAGCGTTAGCCCGGCCTATCTGTTTGCGTGCCTCGCTGTAAACATGGCCGGTCTGTTAGCTTGGCCTCTTTGTTAGCTTGGCCTCAGCCTGTCTGCTGGTTAACCCTCTCTGCGTAACCTGTCTGTTAACATGTCTGTGTGTGTTAGCTTGGCACGTCTGTATGGTAGTCGATGGCTTCACAAGTGTGTGTCGGCGTGTCACCAGATCCTGCAGGCGCTGGGCAACTCGTACCATCCGGGCTGCTTCCGCTGCGTGGTGTGCTCCAAGGCGCTGGACGGGGTCCCCTTCACCGTGGACCAGCACAGCAACGTCTACTGCGTCCTGGACTACAACAAGTGAGAAGCACCCGTCCACACGGGCTGCCTCGGAACAGCCTTTAGCCTCCATGTTTGAAACGCTAACCACACATGAGTACATATTTATGTACCACAGTCCATCTAATTTTAACCTTTGGGTACGGTTGATTGAATATGATTTCTTTGTTAAAATACATACTGGTCTGGCAACAAGCCATTTGCATTTTATAATAAGATCTTCATCATATAAATGCATGCCACCTGACAGATTTAGGGCTTTGTGATTTTTTAAATAGATTTTGTACAATATTTCTTGAATTCCAATTCCAAAGACTGAATCACAGCGTGACGTTGATAAAGATGATAAACCGTGTTGACCTAGCCAAGAACCAGTGCGAAGATTCCGACGGGGCCATTGATGTGTGTCAGGATTAGTTCTGGGCAGGTCGCTTTGTGTGTCAGTGTTGAGTAAATAACAGATTATGTCATTATTCTAACATTCCTTTGGGTTTCCCTGCAGAACATTTGCTCCAAAGTGCGCCGCCTGTTTACAACCCATTCTACCTACTGAGGTATGTTCATGGAACCACTGGTGTTAAACATTAACCCGGTTATTAATGTTGAACTTTCCCTAACGACGATGTAAGGAGGTTGCACCACAGTGTGTTTGTAAAACCAAACTGTCACTCTGCTAAACTCACTAGTCAGTCTTCGAACTCTTGGCCTCCAGTAGAGGTTCAGGCCAGTCTTAGAGGTTTAGTTGCTAAAACTCTGTTGAAATGATTAGAGTTTAATATAAACCTTCCTTGCGGAACCTATTAAAAGGCTTCAGGGCGGAACTAAATATCGGGGTGGTGACTTACAGAAGTAATTTTGCTTGTTAACGCTGATATCAAGTCTTTCTTGTTCTGGCTTAAGAATATTTCAACTAAGTTGCTGGGAATTATTATATTATTATTATTTCACAAATCTTGGGGACTGAGCACAAAGAAACTTTTGAATAAAGTGTTGTTGCTCGGAACATCAAGGCCATTGCAGTAGCTTATGTCTTGTGTATGGGTCATCTTCAATTTAAAAAGCGCTCTGTGTTAAAGAATGAGTTTTATTCTCTATGGAGGTTAATGGGGGAGAGCGTCATTTCCTATCAAATGTAAGGGTCAGTAATCAGCTGTTTAACCAACTAACGGCGAGACCTCAGATCGTCTGGTATCAGGAGATTTCCACTTTGCACTCAATGCACTATTAACTATCACTCTGCCAGTCTGAAGATTGACTGAATGTGACTCGATGTGTCGTTTGTGTGTGTTTCTTTCCAGGACAGCGAGGAGATCCTCAGAGTGGTCTCCATGAACAAAGACTATCACTTTGAGTGCTACCACTGCGAGGTCAGTACACGCTCACACGCGCATAAGCACACACACACACCTGAGACCTATGAGACTCTTTCCAATACCTGGAAAGAGTACATGCATTTTCATGTAAATTTCATTTTTCAGATGAAGTGGTTTCATATGTCATTTAGGAGCAGGTAGGGATTAGGCCGTCTCTCTCAAGGATGCCTTCTGGAGTGGTTGGGGGTCATTCAGGTTCAAACCAGAATCCATCCTTAAAAACCTGTCTGTTCTGCCCATATAGTGGCATCTCACTTAAGAGCAGAAAAAGGAATCGTCCCTTCTACCATAAATCCCACGTCTTGTCTGAAACCCGTCCGAACCTTTACAGGAGCATATTCAGATGTGCTCCGATCGTGTTGACGCGTCAACCGATCCCCACTGTTCAAACAGAGCTCAAGAATTCAGCTAAACCGTTAACGCGTGCTTAAAGCGGCTGGGGAGTGTCGGCAAAAGTTGTGTGCTTTTGCAATGACGAAGCAAGCTCAGCGCATTCCATTCAAATTTCCTGTCCTGTAGCCGGATAACGGCTAACGATAGCCAACGCCTGCTCCCCTACTGTCGACGTTCCCTCTTATCTCCCTCTCTCTCTCTCTTTCCAGGAGTGTAGGAAGCAGCTCTCCGATAAGCCGGGCTCCCAGTGCTTCCCGTTGGATTCCCATCTCCTCTGCCACTCTTGTCACATGACCCGAGCGTGCGCCACACATTAACGCCCCCCCCCCCCCCTCAACGACATACGGGAGTAATCCCGTGCAACGTTCTGTACATAACATTCCATTAATATTATCAACAGCCTGGTCCTATCCCGTCTCTCTTGCTGGGACACATTTCAACTTATTGGGTTGTAAATATATATATTTTATACTGTTGAGGAACACGATACCCACCCATGCCACCATCATGGGAGTGGACAACGGTCTCGCAGACCCGTTTTATCACATGTAACACCTGCTGTATTATGTTTGGTTGTATTACTGTACTATAGTCATATGGGGGGGGGGGGGGGGGGCAGAGGGGAAAACTACTGCTTTCTTTTTTTATTTTATTTTTTACCTCTTCCACCCTCCCTTGGGGCTATGGTTTGCTGTAGAAGAACAATGGCTATTTGCGTAACAGTTTGTTTTGTATATTTAATATTATGGTTAGCAAACAATTTGCACTTAAAAAAAATTTACGTTTACTGTAAGAGATGTCAAGTGAATCTGTACAAATTGAAAACATTCCTGTTGTCTGTAATAAATTGTTCAAATCAAACCCTGTGTGAGTTACCATGGCGATGGGTCACCCTGTGATCAAGAGATGGCAGTCTTTATGGAAGAAAGAAAAGTCAGTGCCAGTTTTACTCTTTATTTGTACATTAAGCACTTTCAAAAAACAAAAACAGGTTTTCAACTAAAATCGTCAAATATTTCTCTCTTAAAAATCATCTTTCACTCTATTTTAAAGGATAGACTAGGGAGTTTACCTTAAATATATTGATTGACTTTAGAAATAAAGGGGGCAAGATTTCTTCCATGGGACGGGGGGAGGGGTCAGTGCAACAACATCGATGAATCTGAAGCCTTCTGCAATAAACTCCCCACCTTCCAACCACAACATGGCGGCCTTAAATAACACGCTCAGATTAAAATGCGTGCTGATCCACTGCGCCGAGGCAACACACAAACGGCCCGCTCCCTTTACCAGCAACTATGCCACATTTTCCTAGAGTGGTTTCCAGTGTGCCACAGACCTGCCCTAACTTCTAAGGGAGTGTAGAAGGGGGGGGGGGGGGGTGGGGGGGCAGATTCAGCCACCCAAGGCCAAATCAAAAGAAAACAAAGAATTGGACAGGTCGAGTAAAACATGTAATAAAAATCAAAGCCTTCTGCTTCTCCCCTAAATGGGCAAACGCACGAAAAAATGAAGACGAGTCCCCAGGGTTTCACTGCAGGGGCCGTGGAGCCCTCGACGAGGCTCCAGCGGCTTGTGTTCCCCTTGTGGTCGTGGGACTTCTATTTCGGGAGCAGACTCTCATTACAGACTGCAGGATAAAGCCTCAGCAGAGCCCAAAACCACCGGGGCCCAGCGGAGCGGGGAGCAGCCCACTGCGCTCCCTCCGCCGCTGCAGAGCGGCCGACTGCTCTGGCTGCTCCCCACGGGGGCGAGCGGGCGGCGCGGGGGGCGTCTCCGGGGCTCCCATTGGCCCTCGGGTTTTCCATTACATTTTACACAAACCCCCCCCCCCCCACCCGGGGCAGCCGGCCACGGGCCTCGAGAACAAAAACACTGATTAAGAAACAAAAAAAGGTAAATAAAAAGAAACATTGCGAGTATAAAACCATAGTGATGGGCCGACGCCCACTACACAGCTAAGATTAAACCATTATTCCACTCAAAAACATAAGACCTAACGGAAAGAGAAACCTGTGGGCCAGCACGTCAGCCGGACCCCGGTAGCAGATCAGTGTCGGCGGCAGACAGTAGTCGTGGGGGGGGGGGGGGGGGGAGCCCGGCAGCTGGGGAACAGACGGGACCCTCCCACCGGACGCACGCCGCAGCCCGACGATGGCGCCGGCCGCGCTCCACTTCTCACCTTCGAGGGCGACACTGAAGGATGGAGGGGGAGGGAGTGGGGGGCTTAGCGCCGCCTACCCCTTGGGTTGCTACGGCTACGGGAGCGACGGCCGCCACCACCGGCACCGCCGCCGCCACCCCCCCCACCCGGGGGTCCCCCCATGGCCCCTCCGGAGGGTCCTCTGGGCCGGAACCCGTCCCTCTTCCGGTCTCCCTCCCGCTCCTGGAGGATGTCCGCTCTGCGAGCGCCCGACATCGCTCGGCCGCCGCCCCGGCCACCGCCCCCCATACCACCACCACCCATACCCCCACCACCACCACCACCACCACCACCACCCCCTCCTCCTCCTCCTCCTCCTCCTCCACCCCCACCCCCACCCCCACCCCCACCCAGGGGACCGCCCGCCTCCCGGGCCTTCAGCCGCTCCTTCCTCTCCTCCTCCTTCCTCTTGGTGTCCTCCTGCTCCTGCTCCTTGCGCTTCTTCACCTGTGGAGGAGCGGTGGACAACGACGGGGTCACATGACGAGTCCTGAGGCACTGCACTGCGAGGCCTGAGGCACTGCACTGCGAGGCCTGAGGCACTGCACTGCGAGGCCTGAGGCACTGCACTGTGAGGCCTGAGGCACTGCACTGTGAGGCCTGAGGCACTGCACTGCGAGGCCTGAGGCACTGCACTGCGAGGCCTGAGGCACTGCACTGCGAGGCCTGAGGCACTGCACTGCGAGGCCTGAGGCACTGCACTGTGAGGCCTGAGGCACTGCACTGTGAGGCCTGAGGCACTGCACTGTGAGGCCTGAGGCACTGCACTGCGAGGCCTGAGGCACTGCACTGCGAGGCCTGAGGCACTGCACTGCGAGGCCTGAGGCACTGCACTGCGAGGCCTGAGGCACTGCACTGTGAGGCCTGAGGCACTGCACTGTGGGGCCTGAGGCACTGCACTGCGAGGCCTGAGGCACTGCACTGCGAGGCCTGAGGCACTGCACTGCGAGGCCTGAGGCACTGCACTGCGAGGCCTGAGGCACTGCACTGTGAGGCCTGAGGCACTGCACTGCGAGGCCTGAGGCACTGCACTGCGAGGCCTGAGGCACTGAACATGAGGCATGACCACAGCGTCTCTGAGTCGTGACCGGCTCGTATTGGAATCACGGCTTTACCGGAAAACACACTTCCTACGCCCGACTTGGATGCTGATTCTACGGCGTTTAACGCGGCAGGAATGGCGTGAGGAATTATTTTGTGCACTTTCGTGGCTGGAGAAGTAAGCAGCCATCCACTTAACATACTACAACCTATGGAAGTGTTAGCAGGGAAGTCAGCGGGAAAGGGCGGAGCTCTTTTGTTTTCATAGTGCGAGTCGTAAGGACTTCATTGGGCCGCTGTTCTGGCATCATACGGGTGACATTAACGCTCGACTCATGAGTACAGTGAATGCGTGTGTAGCATGCACGAGGACACCGGGGACGTCGTGAGGGGGGAGGCACCCACCTGCTCTTCGGTGAGGGGCAGCCAGTAGATGCAGGGGGCTGCTTTGGTCTTCAGGAACAGGTCGTCCAGCAGCTTCGCCGGGGGCTCGTCTGGGGGACGGGGGAAGAGGAAACGATTTAGCCAACAGCGTCCACTGTAATGCTTTCAGATGTCAAGCCTTAAAACACAGGAGGCCATTGGGCCAAGAGAACTAAACCAATGCAAACGATGTATTGGCATATGGAGCACATCAGCTTGCTGGAGGTTGTAGTAGCATCATAATTTGAAGGGTTTTATTCCGGGGGAAGTACATAAAAACAGGCCTCTCTCTCCTGCTGGAAGGCCCTTAGAGAGAGACAGTGGAGCCCACTGCCCCCTGGTGGCAGGACCGGGAACAGCACTTCACAGTCCTCAGCTCCTCACCCTTCTTGTCGCTCTTCCTCTCCTTGCTCTTGGCCCTCTCCCGCCTCCTGCGCTCGCGGTCCCGGGATCGGGAGCGCCGCACCTCCTCGCCGGGCTGCCCGAACTCCCGGATCTTGTCGCGGTCCCACTCCCGCTCGCAGCGCGCCTGCTCCCGCCGCTGCATCTCCCGCTCACGCTCCGCCCACTGGTCCCGCACGCCGCCGCCGCCGCCGCCGCCACCCAGGGGCCCGCCGCGCTCCGCCCACGGGTCCCGCATGGCCACGCCCATCGGCCCGTGCTCCGCCCACTGCTCCCGCAGGCCGCCCCCGCGCTCGCGGCCCTTGTCCCGGTCGCGCTCCCGCTCGGGCATCAGCGGGGGCAGGCGGGCGGGAGGGCCCCCCGGGGGAGGGCCCGGCTTCTCCGGGAGCCGCTCCACCTTCAGGGTGCCCCGGTGGAAGTCCAGCTGCGGGCAGAGAGACCGTTGGGAGTCAGTCAGCGGAGCATTTTGATCAGGATTAGGATTTTTTTGGTACAACGATCTCCAAACTAATACACTCGAGTTGAAACCATTACTAATTTTTAAGTATATTTATTTTATCCATTAAATGTTTTAAAGAAATTGGGATCGAACAGCTGGACACATATTTGTACTATCATTTTATTTTTTTCAACCTTTTTTATTTGAACGTTTGTGTATATTTTTAAGGGGACATTTCAAAGTTCTCAGTAACAGTGTTTTTTTTTGCAGAGAAATGCTGAACAAATGCATCATGTTAACGAACTCAAAAATAATCGTTTGAAACATCGTGATTTCAATATTGACCCAAATAATGGTGATTATGATATTTCTCCATAATCGATCAGCCCTCCGTGTGGCTCTGAACTGCTCCACTACAGTCTCAATAACTACAGAATACGGACGATCCAACGGAAGGCAACACACAAGCATTAGGGTGGCGCTGGAGACCGACGAGTGGGCCGAAAGGGCGGGCCGTGCACTGCAGCCCACGCTAGCAAACGCAGAGGACCGCCTCAAAACAAGACCCCCCTCTGAAACACACATCAGGAGCCCGGGTGGGGAGGCAGACGTCTTCCGTCTATGGGGGGGGGGGGGGGGGGGCTTACCTCATCCTGCTGGGAGAAGTCCACGCTGAGGACCTTGGGGTTGCTGGGGGGCCACTTCAGCCCGTGGAGGGCTGCCCGGGTGGCCTGCGCCTCGTCCGTCGTGGCGTACTGTGTGGAAGTGAAACAACAACGCTCAAGTCTGAGGAAGAGGACGGTCTTTGTTTCCCCGCGGCACCGGGGAGGGGGGTCCGGAGCCGCGGGGAGCTGCGGCGAACGGGCCCCCTAGCTTGGGGCGCGGACCGGAGTCCCGTCTGGAGCAGCAGGGATGGAGCGACCGCTCAACGGCCAGCGGGCGATCCGGGTTTAAAGTTGTTTAAATGTCAAAACTATGTTTTTATTCAATGTGAAACTATGAGATTGAACATCTCTTTTCCAAGGGAGTCCTGGCCAAAAGGCCAGGACTCCCTTGGAAAAGAGATGTTCAATCTTTGGAAAAGAGATGTTCAATCTCAATGAGAATATTGCTTATAAAATAAAGGTCAATAAAAAAATTAAATAAAAGTGAACGGTGGATCTAGGAAGTCTGATTCTGACCACGACTTTCTAACCAGGTTGGGGGTATGATGATATTCGATCAGGGGGCTGACGGAGGGGGTCTTTGGGAGGAAGATGGCGCCCACGGGTGTGAATGGGTTGGTAAAGCTATAGAGGGTCGACGGGAGGGAGGGGGGGTACCCACCGTGACGAAGCAGTGGGACTTGATCTTGTCGATCCAGAAGCCTTCCTCCAGCACCGTGCCGGTGCGCTTCAGCAGCTCCTTCAGCTGGCCCAGGGTGAAGGGCCTCACCTGGGGAGGGACGGACAGGTCAGACCAAGAGACACACAGGGGGGGGGGGGGATTCCATCTACAATCTAACGCATTGATCAGTATGGGCTTGTACCTTGGTGAAATAAAGTAATGTACTTATTGCGACGCTTGCCTTGATCGTAAAGATACAGTGGTCGGATGACCAAAACATGAAGTGCGGAGCGTCCCCCACCCGACCCCTAGAATGCCTCGGTGCAAAAGGTCCGCAATGGGACGATCTCAAACTGCATTACGGACAGGACACCGGGAGCCCGGAGCGAACAGCTAGCTAGGAGCTGACTGCCGTAAGCGAAACAGCTAAAAAGGCTAGAGGCTAGGAGTGGACGGCTAGCAGCTCAAGGCGAAAGGCTAACGGGCTAACTTCCGATCGCCGCCGGCTCACCAGGTTGCTGACGTGGACGATGGCGGAGAGCTTCCCGCGGGGCGGCGAGGGCTGCCGGGGGGCCAGGGCGGCGCCGGCGTCGTCGATGGTGACGGACATGCCCGACTTCTGCTGGCTGATGGAGCGCCGCACGACGCTGTCACTGGGAGTGACTGGGGGGGGGCCGAGAGACAAAGTGATAAGGCGTGAGAGAGAGAGTTGCAGGAACGCAGATTGTGAGCAACAGAGAGCCGAATAAGACGGAGACATTTCTATAAAAAGAGAGAGTGGGCGAGAGAATGGAGGAGGACATTCCTTCCTTGGTCAAAATATTGAAGTACAGATGGGTGACTGTGGCCCCGACACTCCCAAGAACTTTGTTCTCTGGTTCGATTAGATGAAAACCTAACGCATGATCTTCGCTCACAGCGAATCTAAGCGCCCTCACATTCTGCAGTGGTTTCATTCGTTTTAAAATTACCTTTGAAGACAAGACCATGGAGAACCGGCAAAGTAATCAATTCTCTGCTACACTGGCAGCCAGAGAAGTGAGATAATAAGATAGGGAGGTGGGACCCGAGTCCTGAAATCCTGTTGAAAGCCCAACAGCTGTGGTCTGGTGGCCCGAGTTCTCCCGACCAATTAATAGATGCATACACAACAATTTTAATGTTATACCCATTTGAGAACCTATTTAAAATGCGATGCATCTGGTTTGATTGCATTTTAGTCAGGGTACCGTTTATGGCAGGATACTTTCTAATTCCTATTTTGTGAGAAGATTGAGATAACGATGGCTCTAGTCACACAGCCAAGGTGATCGAGTCTGGTTTTCCCCGCGACACATCGCTGTAATTCAGAGTGGGGATATCTGCTAAATATATCTTGCCAACTTAAAAAGGAGACATTTCTTACCACCAGGGGTGAGTTTGACTAGTCATTACAAGCTACTCTGTAAATCTGCCTCACAATCACAGGTGGGCGTGTCCACCTAGATGTGTGCTGGATGGATCAGTCTACCAGCCTACCCAGTGGACGGTAACAAACGTTGCTCGTCTACCCGTCACACATCTAGGTGGACACGCCCACGTGTGATGTCACGTGTGATGTCACGTGTGATGTCAGAAGAGGCCGGTTCTCCAAACGGCTCGTAACGGCTAATCCCACTCCCACCCGGTGGTATGTCGTGTCCCCTTTAACACAAAGGGAGCCCTTCCTGACGCCACGCTCCCCGCGTGCCGCGTGCCGCCTCTACCTTTCTGGGCCTCGGCCTCCTGCCGGGCAGGGCTGTGGCGCGGCGCGCCCGCGTCCTCCGCCCGGGTGCTGCTCCTCCGCCGCTCCTTGGGGGCCTTGCGCTGCTTCTCCTTCTCCAGCCGCTGCTGCTGCTCCGCCTCGTCATGCTCCTCCTCCTCCTCCTCCTCGTCCTCGTCGTCTCCGTCCTGCGGCGGCTGCGGCTCCCGCCCCTGGCCGTTCTCCTTCCCGTCGCCCGGGACAACCTTTGTGGGAGGCCGACGGTTAGAGTGACGCCTTCCTGTCTTACTCACTATTCAGTTAAAATGTATAAATAAAGTGACATGGGCACGGCAATCTGATGGGTTTAAACTCGTTGGGTTATGATTCGAGCTCGCCGATTGACACGTCTCCCGAGGAGCGTTGGGGAATGTTAACACACGTGGATGACCTTCATCGGCTTCAGCGCAGGTTATCAGGCGGTCCGTGCGGTCAAGCGTGTAGGACTCAACGTCCACGATGTGAAACGCTTCGTAAACGCACATCTTGTAGAGTAGAGAAGTGGCACACGAGAATCCCCTAGTACCCGAGCCCCCCCCCTCACCTGTGTGACGGTGCGTCGGATCTTGAGGCCGAGGTCGTGGTCGGCCCGGCCGTTGTCCATGCCCTGGCTCTCCTCCTCCTCCTCCCCAGAAAGATGCAGCTCCTCCGGATGGAGGTCCACCACCGCCTCCTGGGTCATCTTGATGTCCGGGATCAACGACTACGAGAACATGAGGGGGAAAAAAACAAAAAAGGTGTGTTGGTTTTCAGCGGTACCACGGTATTGTTTTACCCTGAAACACAAATGGAGAGGAAGTGCAGGAAGAGATGTGGCCACATGCAGCGGCTTCACCTCCTTATCAACTAGAGCTCTCTCCCACTTGTCCCCGGACACCGATGAGGTCATCGGTGTGGGTTAGTCAAATATATTTGCAACACGGCACTAAAAAGTAGAAGCAGAAGACACCGGTAGAGAAAGCCCTCGTGTGATTGGGTGCAGGAGACACCGGTAGAGAAAGCCCTCGTGTGATTGGGTGCAGGAGTCACCGGTAGAGAAAGCCCTCGTGTGATTGGGTGCAGGAGACACCGGTAGAGAAAGCCCTCGTGTGATTGGGTGCAGGAGACACCGGTAGAGAAAGCCCTCGTGTGATTGGGTGCAGGAGAAACCGGTAGAGAAAGCCCTCGTGTGATTGGGTGCAGGAGACACCGGTAGAGAAAGCCCTCGTGTGATTGGGTGCAGGAGTCACCGGTAGAGAAAGCCCTCGTGTGATTGGGTGCAGGAGTCACCGGTAGAGAAAGCCCTGGTGTGATTGGGTGCAGGAGACACCGGTAGAGAAAGCCCTGGTGTGATTGGGTGCAGGAGACACCGGTAGAGAAAGCCCTGGTGTGATTGGGTGCAGGAGTCACCGGTAGAGAAAGCCCTTGTGTGATTGGGTGCAGGAGTCACCGGTAGAGAAAGCCCTGGTGTGATTGGGTGCAGGAGACACCGGTAGAGAAAGCCCTGGTGTGATTGGGTACCCAGGTGCGGGCTCCTTACCCTGAGGGAGTCTGTGGTGATGCTGATGGACGGCTTCTTGGTGGTGACGGCCGCGCTGGAGCCCCACCTCCTCTTCCTCCCGGCGGCGGTGGCGCCGCCCCCCGTCTCGGACTCGACGGCCGTACCCCCCGCCGCCGCGGCGTCCGCTCCGGTGGGTGGAGACGTCTTGCTGCCTGTGATGGGGGGGGCATTGGTTACACTCACGAATCACGGGGAAACAGAGAGCCCGGCCTGGTGGATGACCGTGATGAAGCCGCCTACTCTTAAAGATCCGCTGCCTGCCTGCATGACACGACTATGATGGCGCCCGCCTTGAATAAAATGAAAGCCAAGAGGCTCAAATACCATTAATGCAAAGTAGAAGCAGGTTCTACCTTTTTTTTTGTTTGTTTTCAGACTCACAGTGCAAGCTCACCTCAGAGGTTGAGTATACATTTACATGAATTATCATAACTAAACAGGACTATATGCTGCATCACCTTACATAATTCTTATTATACACAATAAAAAAATAAAAGGAGAACCCATTATTATTGCAAGTGCTTTATAGAAAACACAGTCTGTGGCAGTCATAAGGTCCAACCCGCCGAACGATCTTCATCTTTGAGCAAGGCATCGGGATGCTAGGCTTTGCGAATGGTATACTCACTGTTAAGGGAGATCTTCCGGGCAGCAAAAGCCTTAGGAGTTGTGCTCTAGAGTGAGAGAAAGAGAGAGAGGGAGAGGAAGAGAGGGGAAAAACAAGAACCCCCGTGGGTGTGGGATGAGATGAGAAGTTGAGTCTTGAAGGAGGCTCAGTGTAAAATAGTTCAGGTCTAATAAAAACCGAGCAGGTGAGACGGAGTGGAGGAGGAGAGGTCAGGTGTAGGGGGGAGGGGGAGAGGTTATAAACTATGCACAGGCCTGGCCTGCAGCTTCCAATTAAATTACATCTACACAATACTGATAACAAATGATTGCGTGCGTGGGGTCAATACTGAGACTGCAGACTGCACATTTCCACCTTCCACCTCTGCCTAAAGACTGATTTAAATTAATATGGAGTGTGCGTGCATGCGTGCGTATGTGTGCGTGCACCACCACAATGAGGATACAACCACGATCCTGTCGTACAGTAACAATATCAGCTTCTAACACACTACTCAACAGGAAGCCATTAGCCACGAACCGACCCATTAAAGAACGAGGGCACC
Organism: Gadus chalcogrammus; assembly: GCF_026213295.1. NCBI lineage: Eukaryota > Metazoa > Chordata > Actinopteri > Gadiformes > Gadidae > Gadus > Gadus chalcogrammus. The sequence continues at coordinate 6,916,020 of NC_079428.1, read as the reverse complement.
TACAGCCTAGATGCGGGGAATTATTATTTAATTCATACGATCAAATCCAAAGCGACTCTAGGGTTGCGTGCGTGAGAGACGTTAACTGTGTAATAGCGGCATGTTGATGCTCTGCTAATCCTAGTGCAAGCCTCCGGTAACGTGAGCCGGCCGTCTCCCTGCGAGAGTCCCCAGGTGGAGCCATCGACCGGTGGGAAGCCGGAAAAACCAGACACCCCGGGAATGACTAGCAGACGGCCTGGCTGTGCCGCGTGTGCGATTTGTTTTGGGCAGAGGTGGAAACGCAGAGCTGCAGGACGGACTCAAATCAGTCAGTGCCCCAGCGAGTCCCAGTGAGATTCTAATAAAAGTTCAAAACGTATCTACTCAAAAAGGGACTCGGGTAAAAAGGCATGAAAAGTGGACGTTGGCATCTACTATAAAAGAAGTACACCTGATAAAAATGTTAAGGGGGGGGAAAAGGAAATAAGTCAGTCTTTACATTTCTGAAGTATATGTAAAATATGAAGAAAAAAATGACAGGTCATTTCTTGGTACCATTGACACCTGATCCTTACTGGCTCTGCTAAGGCCCAACCGCATGGCTACTGTATCTAGGCAAGGATCCAATCAGAGAAGGCACTGGGCAGAGGGCAGGGCTGGATTTGAGTGTGCTGATTGGCCGCCAGGCAGGAACTGATCATGGGATATGACTCTTTCTTGAAGGGGGGCGGGGGATGTTCTTGATTGACTTGTCGATGAGCGAGTCATATTAAAAGTCTTTCGGGGGGGGGGGGGGGGGGGAGAACTGTTCCACTGGCCCGGGGATTCATTCCCAGGGGGAGTGTTTCATATCTGCAGTCTTTTAGGGTGATTAGGTAGACATGAGGCAAACAAATCGGTTTCCAATAGCAACAAAGTCCAATGTCATTGTACATCCTCCGAGGAATTGTCCGTCGTTGATCAATTGCTACTGGTTGGAGCAACGCCCACGTATCCATAACACAAAGAGATCATGATTGATGGGTTTATAATCCTTTTGATTGGGATGATCTAATTATAAAGTCCAGTGTCTCTCAAAAGTTCCCTTGTCCTCTCTTTTTAGTCAAGGTGTCACACAAAATGAAGTGAGGGCTCCAGGAACAAAAGGTCGGATTCCCAAAACCTCCCAGAGTCTTCTTCATGCTGTAGCCTGGGTATGGGTGAAGGTCTGGTTCGACGGTGGAGGGGAACGGTACCGCTAGGAGCCGACGTCGATAGCCTCCTCTGTGTTACCCGCTCTCTCTCGCGCGTGTTGGTGGGGAACGCAGCGTAGAGCGCGCAGCCCTCGGTTCAGTTCATCGGCGCCCCACCACGGATGGATATGCAGGGAGCAGTGGGAGGCGAGGTCGGGCTTTAGTGGGGTGGTGGCACGGAAGGCCAAGTCTGTTGTTTCCGTTACATCACACCACACACACCCCCACTTGGACTGGATCTCTGGTTGTGTGCATCTCAAGCTCTCTTTACCACCATCATCATTGATCGGACAACTCAATTTTCCAATCAATATCTTCGTCGCCATGGTAGGTGAAGGGTGCAGCAGGGCAGAGGGTGTAGCTCATCCTCTGAACAAGCAGGCTTGGCTTGTTTCTGTCCAACGTTTACAGAACTGAAGGGGGAGGGGCTTCTCCAGAGGCGTTGACGCCGTGGGAGGCAACGAAGGCCAGAGTAGCGCCTAGTTGCCGTTTGCTCGGCCGTGCTCACGGCCCGTGTGTGGATGAGGAGACGCCCGATGGAGGAGTTCGTCCACAATACAGCTGGTGGGTGTGGTTAACGGGGGGGGGGGGGGGGGGGGGTGAGGAGACAGACACGCCCCCACCACCCTGCTGCCATCTGCTTCTATTGTCGCCCGCCAACACCGCCTCCCTCCTGCAGGAGGAGGCGGTTACTCCAGCAACCGAGCTGCTGGGAGGGGTTGCCATGGATGCAGTGCGTGGGGACAAGACGCGGGCTCCTTCTGGTTCCTTCTGGCACTCTGGCCACGGCAGGTGGGGCACCGCAGCCATATGTTGGCCGGCGCCCTGCGGGCTCAGGGCCGGGGCGGGATGGGGGTTTGTGGGGGGGAGCAGATTAACTCGTGGTACCGAGTCGGGTACCATGGAGACGCTTGGGCATGGCAGGGCAGGAGGTGTAGGAGGTGGTGGAGGAGGAGTGGAGGTGGTGGTGGTGGTGGTGGTGTTGGTAGTAGTAGTAGTAGTACGTAGCAGGTACCAATAGGGACAATGGAAGAGGCATGGGCACCTTCATAACAAAGCAATCAATGGGGTTTTAAAAACAACAGTCACACCATTACAAAATATACAGAGGAGAGACATTGAAAGAGAAGCGGGACAGAGGGACAGATTTGCAGGGAAGAGCAGTGGAGTAAAGGGGATGAGGACAGTGAAGGGTGGTCTTGGAAGAAACGTATACATCTATTGGCACACACTGACCATTAGCATGCAAGGAAACGCACATGTTTTTTTTAAAAGCCTGCATGCACCTATATTGCGTTTATAAACCAAGATATCATCTTTTACAAAAGGAATTTTCTGTTGAGAAAGATTTGCAAGAGTTGACGTCACTGTTTTGCAACCTAATGGAGGCAGCTAATTAATGGACTTGGGCTGTGCAGAAGTCTGTACACAGTAGTGTATATAATATATATAGTAGGCCGTGCAACTAGACCGTTTAGGTGTAAAATATAACCCAAATATGGGGATTTATGTTATATAACTGATCCTAGAGACAAGTTAATCAATACCACACACACACACACACACACACACACACACACACACACACACACACACACACAGTTGAAACGTTAAGGAAAAAATAAACAGCCAAGTGAGCGTGTCAGCAGGTTAGTTGTGAATGGTTAGTGTGGAGGAAATGACATGATAGGCGTTAGTATAACGCCGCCTACGCCCCGTGCACAAGTCCAACTCCACCCCCGCCGCGGCACTTCTCAGGAATACTAAAGACTCAACGGACCGAAATACATCGGAGTCATCAAATCCCGATCCTTTCCTAAAACGTCTGCAATGTGAAACCAAGTAGCACATTACCCCACTAATGTGCTTGTTAGTCTAATTTCATCCGTCGACCATTATCCTTCCCCTCCCACTACCATTCGAGCCTCACTTCTTCTTCTACTACCGCTATGATTTTGAAGCCCACTGAGAAGCTTACGGTCATGATAGGTACTACATCCTAACTAGGTGGTGGGGGCCGTGGCAGCAACAGAAGGGGACTGGCCGGTTTAGGGGTGGGGGGTTGGACTTGAATCCCCGTTTCCCGCTTAAGCCAACCTGCTAGTGACCCGGCCCACGTCTCGCCCGCCCTCCCAGTGGCCTTACCTCCTCCAGGCCGCTGCCGTTCGCCGGCTTGGCCTCGGACGCCGGCTCCTGGGCCATGGCGCTCTGAGTGTCTGGCTCCGCCTCCTTCGCCGGGGCTTCGCTCGACTCAGACACCTCCCTGGGAGGGGGACCAGAGAAAGACAGGGGACCAGAATGAGCGGCGTGGGAGAGGAAGTATACCACTGGTGGTCGTCAGACGTGGGCTTTTGTGGTTGATAACGAACAGTAGTTTCCTCAAAACAGACAAAAAAAAATCCAATAAAACTTTCATTATATGTCACACACACACACACACACACACTAATTCCCCCGAGGGGGATCATGAGAGAGAAGCAACAAGACAGGAGGAATGTGTAGGACATGGCACGGGAGACCCAGGACGAGTCCTCGTGCCAGGGATGTGGGTCACTTGAGCTATCTATAGCCCCGGCCAGCTGACACGACAAGGACAAAAATATGAATCAAAACAATACGGAGTCCGATGGCAGTGCACCTGGACAGAGTGGGGACATGGACATGCAGAAATGGACACTATGCCATTGAAAAGCAATCTCGACCAACCAGGCAAGTGACAAATTACACCATTTTGGAAGGCATAATACAAAACACATCATCGTGGACTAAGAAGCTATTGAAAATGTAATTGTTCTTAAGCCTTCATAGCGTTAAAGTATCAATTGTTTAATTGCGGTTGAACTGATCATTAAATATAAAGGTTATAAAAAACATCTTTCCCATCGAGAAATAATTAAGTCCACCTCAACATTAAACATTCAACATTAAATCGGACAAGCAAGCAGCCACATGGTTTGTGTCCGGTGTCAAGGGAGACTGCTGCGCTAATTAGAAATCCCAGAGAACCAGCTGTGGAGGTGTGGTCGAGGCCTGAGAGGATGTCACTCTGGCCCAGTTAAGATATAATGATCCCTGGGCCAACTATTGATGAACAAACTTAATAATCCATTTTACACAGGTGATGCACTACGATGCTGAGCTACATCTGGGTAGGACTGGGGTCACCTACAATCCGACATCCAGGGGAGAGAGTAAGGGACGTTATCAATCTAATAGGAGAATGTTATACACACTGACCACCAAAAATAAACCTTTGCATATTGCAATATGTGATGTATGAAAGAACTTGTCTCATAGGTTTTACTTTATACATAACCTTCGATTAGATGGTTATTTAATTATCCATGCATGTGGCTTTTAGACTTCAATGTCAACTAAGCTACAATTAATCGACAGTTATAGGATGGGAAATCCCATGCCTCCACCTTTTAGTTATGATGCTATTCAAGTTTATATCCGACAGACAATAGGAAAAATGCAATTTTCTAATCACAGGCCTACGCTATTAGCAAAACTGAAAAATCAGGTTTGTGTGTCGGTCGGACTTCTCGACGTCATGTAATATCGCCTGTCATGTAATATTTTGGTAAAAATTAACCTGAAAATGGAGAAGTGTGTGCGTTGTCTCTGAACACCAGGAACACAATGGGTATAGTTAGAAACAAGCAGTGGTATCTCTCCAGTTACACTGGGTATTTGGTTATTATCGTTGTTAACGTTATTTCTAAACGATTCATGACATCCAAGGCCCCGTTTCTACTGATCGAGTTATTGACCCGTGGCGAAGAAAAAAACAATTCAGCGAATATATAAACTTCACCGCAGCTCGAGGGATAAAGGGCATGACTAGCAACCCGAAACCTCGTTAGCTTGATCTTACCCGCTTTTGTTGGCTTCGGACAGCATATTGCCGGGCCCTAAACCCGGCAAGGAATGCTCCGTCGTAATCGTTTATTCCGGTTAGGCGTATATTGAAATTGGCGACGCGAAACACTCGTTGCCTTTTACACTGCGGCGGTCTCAGAGATGCGATGCATGCACGACGGCCATGTTGGCTAGCGAGATTGTAAATTAAAAGGAGAAGGAGAGAGTGAGGCGAGGACCGGCTTCTTCTCAGTACCACGCCGTGTTGGAGGCTGTCGCATTGAACGCCTGACCAGAAATACAGCAAGATCGATGTCATCTGAATAAAGCGTTGTTGGCGTGCATGCTCCAGTGATTAGCGTTATCTCGTAGTAGTCAGCCAACTTTGTAACGAGTTGATTTATATCTTAAAATCGCTACATATGAATTGTATCATATCTGCACATTTTCCCAATTAACACGTTTCATGACAATAATGCATTTCGAAATGGATGAAAAATAATCCTATCTCATTGGCATACAACTGTTCTATTTTAACAGAGACACATCCTCCTAACCCCACTTAAGTCAAAACCCAGGGTCTATCATAAACAAATATTTTATCTCAATCACATCAATGGAGGCAGAGCCGTCTTATCAAACGGAAAAATGCAAAGCTGAATGCTCACACTAATGTGCCATTGAAAAGGCCCATTCATACTTAAGAGTCAAAGAATCAACAGAAATCTGGTGTAATTGGAATAGGTTTGCTTTTGCTCTTGTCTCATTACCTGTTTACTCTTCCCTGTAAAGAGATACAGAGGCTGTAGCCAAGAGTTTTGACAGCATAAGTCAAAAAGAGTTTAAATATATCCAACAGCTGGCTACCCACTTCACTGTTACTGCATTCCTCCATCAAACAGACCAATCGACATTGACCAAGTTTAAAAAGTCCAGTGCAAATTGCAATTCACACACAAAGGGTTCTGCCAATTTTTCCGGTAGTTCAACCTCAGCCTGAGGCCAAACACAACCCTGGGGAAGAAATGTTTAATAGTAAAACATCGTGACAACGGCCCTTAAGCAGGTGCTTAAAACCAATGCAACTTGACAGGGGATGCAGTTTTAAGTGTCTGCCCCCAAGGAAATATGCATCTCTCCATAACCCTTGGTACACATAATGTCTAACGGGATGGCTATGTTGGTGTTGATTTTTATTTGTATTCAACGGTCACATAAAAGTGTGTGTGGCAGGGCAATGTATAGTTTAGTGTATGTTTCATTGATAGTGGCATTTGTAGTGGCTGTCCCCGTAACAATTTGACCCTCATACGTTTTTGAACAACGTGTAAAGTATTTTTCTTTCAATTTTCACTTTTATCTATTAAAACCGTTGCCATTTCATGTGTGATTATCCTTTGTGAATAATCGGTTTATTTTTTCTAAGTTAAGATACAATAAGCAACCTAAAACACCTTGATACATCTTCTATTTTTACGTTTTGACACTTTTTTGATGATTTTACATTTAGTAAGGCTACAAATATTCTATACAATTCTGGCCATCATAAACTATTCAGATCTGCACTGTCGTTGAGTCGGCATGCAAACTAATCTAATGCAAAACATATTTCTTTAACCAATCAGATGTGTTTGATCCCAACCATTAGCCACCATGTATTGCACTGCTTAGACATAAACCTCCGGTTCCAGAACATACAAGAGGCCACTTGGGCTAGATTTCCCCTGCTCTGGCTTCTATGCCTATGACTACAGATGCAAAATAACCCAGTGTTATATCGTCTGCAGACATTTTTTTACTCTCTCTTCTTCATTTGTCTTCAAACCTAAGGGTTTAGAAATGGGTGAACCTCTTTTCTAGGATAACTTTAAACAGACAGGCCTTAAAAATGGGCTTGAAACTAAGTAGTGGACATAGATGACTCCACCGTAAAAAGGGAAAGTTGACCTACAAGAGCCGGATGGAATGACCATCCAGCGGTACTGCTGTGGGCGCCATTTGGATCTGTGTTTTTATTTTTTGGAGAAAGTGATGATTATGACGGACCTTTCTGCCTTCTGGCGTGGAGTCGCTTTCTCCCCGTCCACGCTGGTCTTCTGCTTCTCCTCGGCTCCCTCACGTCCGTGGCCAGCGCTCTGCAAGGTGCATGCGGTTAACATCGGTGGCAACAGCATAGCATGAAAGAGCTGTTCCAAAGGTTTTCTGTAGCAGGACAGGTGAGTGAGTAAAACCGCTAACCTTGACTAGCTTGGCAGGTGGGGGCTTCTCCTGCGATGAGGTGGAGGACTGGGACGAGGGCGAGGGCGAGTCAGACCCAGAGTCCGAGTCCGACGAGGACCCGGAGTCCCGGACAGTGATCACCACCCCGCCTCGTGGCGGTGCCCTGATGGGCGGTGCCCTGATGGGCGGTGCAGCGGAGTCGGTGGACACGTGAGGCCTCTTTACGGTCACCGATGGCGTGACGACAGGCGCCTTCGCGAGGGCAGCCTCGCTGTGGGCGGAGTCCGTCTTTAGCTCCGCCTCCTCTCCTCTCCCAGTGGACAGGGTCGTCGCCGCGGCCGCGGCCGCCCGCCCTCGCTTCCATGGAGGCAGGTGTCTCTCGCCCTCCGCTACTCCCTTCCTGTCCCGCTCCTCTCCTGGCCGCCTCTGCGCCATCTTCTGCTGCTCCTCCTCCTCCTCTCGGCTGGTGGACTCCACTTCCATCTTCTCCGGCTCCTCCCTCTTCTGGGGTGTTTCCTTCTCCCCCGGCCGCGTGTTCCCTGCACCGTCTCCGGTCCCCTCTTTCCTTCTCTGGCCCTCCGTCGGTCTCCCTGGGATCAGGGCGGCGGGGGGGCCAGCTACTGCTGCCGCCGCCGAGGAAGAGGAGGAGGAAGCGGAGCAGCGCCACACCGTGCCCACCGACATGTCCACAGCCTCCGGCTCCCCGGCCGCGGGCTGCCCCTTCTCGGCGTCCATCCGGTGAGCGAGCTGGGCCAGCAGTCCCGCCCCCCGCCGCTGGGTGGGCTCGGGGCTGCTGGAGCGCGCGCTGGAGTCCGAGTCGTCCTCCTCGTCGCGCTGTGGCGGCGGCGGGCGGCGGCGGCCCCCTGGCGCCCGCGCCCTGGGGCTCTCCCCGCCCGACCCCCCCGCCTCCTCCGCGTTGGGCGGGCTCTGCTTGGGCGTGTCGGGGAGCGGGAAGGACAGCTCGGGGGGCGGTGAGGGAGGCGGGGTGGGGTGCCGCAGCTGCATGGGGGGCGGGTGCGCCTGCGGCGGCGGGATGTGCTGCGGGGGCTGGAGCTTGCGTCGGGAGCGGGAGGCGGCGGGCGGGGCGCTGGCGTGTGCCTGCTGCTGCGGCTGCTGCTGGGGGCGGAGCTGGGCGGGGGCCCGGCCCGACTTGACCTGCGCCCCCCACTCCTCCTCCTCGTCGCTCTCCTCGTCGCTGTCGTCGTCGTCGTCCCCGTCGTCGCTGTCGTCCCGGTCCCGACCGGGCCCCGCCGCCGCCGCCATGGCCGAGCGGCTGAGGTGCAGGACGGGGTGCGCGGACCCCGGCTCCGCGGGGGCCGCGCCCTCCTTGTCGGAGGCCCGCTGGGGGACGGCGGGCTGCGGGCCCTGGCGGTCCGGCTGGCCCAGGACGCGCACCGAGAGCGAGGCCACGGCGCGGGGCGGGGAGGGCTCCGGCTGGTGGCGGGCGTTCCACAGGGGCCAGGTGCCGGGGGCCCCCGGAGCCTCCTGCAGGCCCATGCGGAGGCCCCGGTGGCCCTCCGGTTCCGGCCGAGCCATCACTGGCTGAGGGGCCACTGAGTGACGCAGCTGAGTGAGACAACGTCATAGAGAGGACCACTGTTTAGAGAGCTGAACAGAGACACTGGGTTGGTGTTTAAAAACGAGTATACAATCTGACACACATGACGGCGTTGGGAATGAAGATGCGATGGATATTTATAGTGGCTTTTTAACGAAGCATCTGCTAATGGAAGGACCACTGTGCATCCACCGCCTTACATTATGAGGGTTTTCCTAGCTATGCCTGCTAATTCCACATGTTTAAGTCTTTTACTTTATTAAGATGACCAACCGTGTCCAGTGGGTCATTTCCTTCAGAGGGCTCCTCCTTTTCCTCTGCTGCGGAGCTCTCTGTTAGGGAGAGACAGACCGGGAGAGACAGACAAGGAAATAATGTTAAAAAAAATACACACACAATATATGCATGAACTAGATACATTTTTTTCAATCTTAAAGAAATTAAAATAATGTAATGTTCTGTAAAAGAGTGCTTCTCCTCAGCCCACTTGTACAGTGAGAAGGTAGGTTGAACTCACGTGCACCAGGCAGACACACATCTGACCTGGAGCATCGGTATTAGCATGGCGGAATCATCATCGGAGAGCACACTTACAGACATGTTAGGGGCGGGGATCGAACCGGGTGATCATGGAGTGAAAGGCCCCTGCTCTAACCACTAGGCTATCATTTGATATATAGGCTTATAGGCTGAATTGATTGACTTATTTAAGAATAGGAAAACTTCTAAAATACAATATGATTATGTATTATATATTATGATTAAGAATGGTGATTCTTACATTTTCAAGAAATCAATACCGTTTTCCCTACTGCATAACAATCCAAGCTGTTATCGATACCACTATCAATCATTCTGTTATAAAGTGGAAAGACGAGACATCAGTAAATTCATAACAGAACTGGTATTTATTGTATTGTTTAACTGTTTATCCGTGCAATAACTTTGATATATCAACTGAAGGAAATTCAATAAATACTTTAAATAAATAAATACTACAAACAAACATAACTATGAGAAAATCTATCACAAGCAATAAATGTCCAACACATTTTTTTTCCAACGTTAAAGAAAATAAATGATACATAAATCAACTAAATAATAATAATAATAATAATAATAATAATAATAATAAATAATAATAATATGCTTTACATAATAAAAAATATAAATTTTCTAGAGCTCTTTAGAGTTGTGCACGTCTGCCATGTCAGGCGTGCTCCAGGCTCTCTGCTGGCTGAGGGGGTCCCATCCTCTCCACAGGGGCAGAGGATGGTTGAACACAGTGGTAGCTGTGAGGGGGTACAGCTAGCAGAGGCAGGGTGGCTCTCTTTTCCCCACCACCAGAGGACAGGGTCTCCGGCCATAGGGATGATCCAGGGCAGGCCTCTGTACAGCTGGATCTCTTGATAGGCCGGCTGGAAAGTCTGTCGCTCTCGCTCCTCCACGGCGGTCTGACGCTGAGTTGGAGGGGACCGCGGTGACTGCCAGAGGAGGGATCTCTTCTTCTGGGATCAGTGTGCCATCATCATCATAGTTTTTCCATCTAGTTTAGACTGGGTTTTTGGATTGTCTGTGCCGTTAAAGTAGCATTAATAATCGTTTACTACTTTAACGGCACCAACAATCCAAAAACCTGGTCGAAACTAGATGGAAAAAGTGTGCAATTCAAAACTTCTTCGCCGCCTACAGAGTTTGTTATGTACGATCATTCAAAAACCCCATGTTATGACCCATAGACGTTTGACAGAGGGAACCGGGAGCCTCGGAAGCGGGAATAATTCTTTAGAGGTCTGTACTGAGCTTCCTTGGTTGTGTAAAGGCCGTCCTTGATGTTGGGGAGTTGGGACCTCTCCTGCTTCTGTAGCGTGGGCTGCTATGGCTGCCTTCTCCAAATGATCCAAGCTGAAAGCTCTGTCACCCCTGGATTTGAACCTGAGGTCCATCGTGGTCACCTCCTCCAGGAACCTCTGGATGTTGTCCTCCGGGTCACTCCCAGAGAGGTCGGTCCAAACCTTCTGCTTAATCAGACACCAACGGAGAACGGAGCGGTCCTTCCGTTCTGGACGGATCTGACCGCAGGAGGAGCTTTTCTTGCTTGATACACACGGTGTAGAGGTGTACAGGGCCTTCATTACCCACTGATGAAGTGCTCGCATTAAGTATACCTCGGGTGGAGGGGGGTGATTGTCCAACAACGGCAGCCGGAGTTGGTGGTGTTCAGAGTCGAAGACGGGCAAAGGTGCTACCTTTACTTTTAACTGATGCGCTTCGTTGAGGTGCTTGAGGATTTCCGTTGGGTTCCTCCCCTCTTACAAGGTAAGTACCTGGAGCATGATTGCCATTTCATTTCCTCCTCATCTTTGACCTCACTGAAATGTAGCCACGCCTTTGACCGCTTTGCCCACTCAGCCTTGCTATGAAGCAATCGATTGACCCAATGAGAAATGTAGCGAACGAGGGCATTTGATTATTCTTTTGTTTACTTTAACGCCGGTTAGCAGACAATTAAATGGAATTCAAAATCTTTATCAGGCAATCAATGCATGTTTCCGCACCAGTGTTTTGATTTAAAAGACACGACTTTCGTCTCTCGAAATAAATATAACTTTAGGTTATAAGATCGCTAGACTCGATAGCAGCATCGATAAGCTTGGAGCTTATTGATTTTCAGGGTTTGACAAGTTTGGAACCGGGACCTTATAGAAACGGTGGTACCAAAATATCTGCAGGCTGAAAAGCACTGAAGAAATAATGTTGTTGTTTTTACATATGATATAGACGTTATATATACACCTTTATGGAACGCCAGCTAGGCTTTCAAAAACAGCTATATAAGCCCAGAGGGGCATGATTGTGGTTATGGTGGTTATGTTTCAAACCCCAACGTCTGCAGGCCTTGTGTAGACCTCCCTAAGTAAGATGTCTAAACCCTACCTTTTCATTAAGTCCGGTATTATAAGAAGTCAACTATTAGTACACTACAATTGTAAAAAAGGGTTAGGTTGTAATGGCAGGTGTTAAAACAATCAGGTTCACTCAATCGCGCAGGTCAACTTGAGGCTTGCATGGATTTTTGCCTGGAGGCGGAGAAAGGAACAGACGTGTGTGTGAACGTTACCGTCCGTCTCGGCGGCGTGCTGGGCCTCTCTCTCCAGCTTCTGACGCAGGAGCTCCTGCTGTGTGGCCAGGTACTGTTTAATGAAGCTGTTCTGGCTCATCTCCTCCCCTATCTGGTACACACACACACACAAACACACACACACACACACACCAAAGTCAATTGAGGTTTTACAGCCCACCATTCCATCTCTAACTGTATGCACCTGATCTATGGCGTGCTTTTGTTACAACCCTTCTCTGCCACACACACACACACACACACACAAACCGATGTGAGGCCTCGTGTATTTCGGCAAACAAGGCTATTCTCCATTTCCTACCAAAGAGATTGCTTGGCAGGAACGCTAAAATGTAGTATTTAGATGTGATATTATAAAACTGAAATGTGCAATAATTGCAATAATACCTTTGGGATTTCAGGTAACATGATTACATTTTAAGTAAGTTACAAGTAAATGATAAGTAATAGGGTGTAGTAATGTGAACGCTATATATTACAGGAGAGCAATTGGCCTGTAGAGGGAGCACATTTCAAAACGGTAAGTACATTTTCGTCAATACCCTTGTCCCATCCCAATAAGAGGACGCTAAGTATACATTCATAATATGGTTTAAAAAACCAAATACTTTTTAAAACCCAAATAGTGACGTTTTTTGTTATGGGAAAGCATTATATAATCCTTTATTATATAATTATATATTTAAAAGCGTATCTGCTTAGGTCAGAATACAGCTCCAAACACAGTAAAAACCCTAACAGCACAGATACAAACTATAATAGTATGAATAAGTATATTATTTAAAATAAATACTTATCCGACCTGGGAGTTGGGCTGCAGCCCAGAATTAGAGGCCGAGGACCTCTGGAGGTCTTCCAACATCAGGGCCTGTAGAAGAGGCCAGAAACCATTACAAATAATACATCCATTTATTGATATATTCAACGAATTCTGAAAAAGCAATACACTTTATGAACACTTGGCGCAAGTTGCCCCCTTGTATTGGGGTTGGTTAGGTTGGCAAACACATTTGGATGGAATTGGAAAGGACATTTTGCTTTTTTAAGTATTATTTTATTTGTGGTCTTTATGGCTTGTGCATGAATACCAGCTTGGTCCGTCCCAAATAAATGTCCTCGGTATATCTGTTAACCCGCCCATTACACCGCCCAGTGGACGGTGATTTCGAACAAATGTCGCTTTGGCAACAGTTGCTCTTGTCATTCAATTGGATTTGATCTCTAGTGTGCGAATACGGTGCACGGTTCTCTCCCACGATACAATCATAAATGCCTTATAACCAGAGGAGTACAGGGGCTAACTACTTCCCCCGAGGAAACCCATGCACGTTGTCATTAGTGTACACAAAACACACGTTCGTTTTTGATTCATTACCGTGGATCCTATCAAAATCTAAGGGGCTTAACACGGATGCAACAAACTTCCTGGGCAAATGTCAACATTTGATTACAGTAAAGGTGGGTTTATATATATCGCCATTTTAACTGTTTACATTTGCGAATGTCGACGCGCAACTACCATCCCCAACTCCCCACCCCCTCCCCATACTGACACACAGAGCGGCGGGCCGATTATGAACTACAGTATAGTACAGTGTGTGATGGCTCTGCACGCCACTAAACGCTAGGCCTCGACTTGACAGGTGCATAGTTCAACTCAGTGCAACAATGTGCACACATTTGAGGGAGTACACGCAACTCCGAATAAATACAACGGCGAATAAAAAAAGCGACAACTATTTATCTAGTTTTAGAGTTCTGCGCAATAGCCAATATCTGTATTCCCGCTCCGGGATCTACACAACGTTACGGCCTTTAACGTCAATCCCGATCTCTCCCCTCCTGCTTAACTTGTACGGACTCGACATACGTCCCCACATAGAAACACAACGTACCCCTTTTAGGCGCTTTATCAGTGCATTTTTCGGTCCACTTTTAGGGAGTTTTCTTTGCTCAAGAGCAGCTTTAAGGTCCGCAACTCGGAGCGAATGTAGAGGTTTTCCATCAAGCGTAATATCTTCATCCGCCATTTTGCTGCCTCCGCTCGTCTAAACTCCCAACAAGCCTCGGCTTCCCCCGGAGCCCCAGACTTCGGCAATTTCCGGAAATAGATTTAACAGTACAAAAAAATGCAACTAAATACTTACTGTACATTTGATGTAGTTTTAAAATTGTGAATAATCGGATAGTGGTTTTATCAATTGCAATATTAAACAAAAGCCCCCCCCCCTTCAGACAATTATTTATTCTGAACGTTTTACTGAATAGAACAAACCTAGAGAGACAGACAGGAAAAACAAAAAATGTTTTCTTTTAAACGAAGCATGTATTTGTGCTTTTACATGGGAAATACAATACAGGCATTACATGTTCCATAATGTAGATAAACCTTGGACAGAAGATTTGCTTCAAATCTTGCAGAAAAAAAGGCCGACTCAAACGGAGTTCTTAGTGTAAAAAACAGTTTCGTACAAAAGGAAAGAAGAACCATTGTTTCACAAGTAAAAGTTCTTAAAAAAAACGAAAATAAAAAGATTAAATTCACCGAGTGAAATCGTCCCTGGTTGTGCATACGCCAAAATGTGCATACGTATAAAATTAAAGCCATGCAAATCCGAAAGTAAAAGTACAAATTTGACAATAAATATATATTGGACCATTTATGGGCGATGCTTATTATACATTTTGGACCTATTGCCACCGGTATTAGCAAATAACACTGCAATCCCCACTAGATGGCACACTAAAGCAGAAAAAAAGGTTCTTAATGGGCGCTAAAAAAAACGTTATTGGGGGAAATTTAAACATCTAGTGTTGAACAAAACCAGTCTCTGAAAATAAATAAATAACGATATCTATTGTGGGTCAGTTTCATATTCCACAACAGTTGCATACTATTCTGGTAGACTGTGACCCATATTATGGCTGGCGACTTGAGTAGTGTAAAAATGGAACCTGGAGAAGTGACAGATGGGAAACAGGTGTATTACACATAAACATGGGTGGTCTCGATGCAGGCGCCAAAACACCAAGCCATCTCGCAGTACTGTCTGTGTATGTGTATATCCGCATAAAAATACTTCTCTCTTTAGTTCAGATATAATATGT
This sequence comes from Gadus chalcogrammus, assembly GCF_026213295.1. NCBI lineage: Eukaryota > Metazoa > Chordata > Actinopteri > Gadiformes > Gadidae > Gadus > Gadus chalcogrammus. The sequence goes on along the minus strand of NC_079428.1, from coordinate 6,900,914 downwards.
TTTCCCTGTCCCTCTTTCCGGTTCGGCAATTATATACAAAAGGACTGAAAAAGGACACATGGGAAGGCTAGCGATGCCAGCTAGGAAACCAAATCAACCGAAGTAACAGCATGACAGACAGAAGGGAAAACGACAAAAAGCAAGACATGGGAGACCCGTGAACTTCAGCGCGACAGGTTGGGATAGGTAAACCGGGCCAACTGGTTTGTGAACCTCCACCCATGGAACGCTGTGGGAACCGAAACAGTTCCCCATTACACCGCACCCTGCTAAAGGGTTCAATGCGCTTCCACTTTCCTACCAATCTCTGCATATATCTTTCTCTTCATAGTGTGTAGGCTGTGTACTGCCTGATATGGGTGCTCCGACTTTTCACCAAAGGGGTGGGTATATGGCAGTATGGAACAGAGAGGGATGCTAGCCAACTGGAAAAAATAATTTTGGGTTGTTGGTTGGGGAAAATGAAGTTGAACAGCTAAAAATTAAAAGCTTAAAGTGAAGCGGGTCAAACATCCAGGGAACTGCTAAATATGGCGGAGGGAATTACCTAGATAATAAACCGCAAAAAAGGTCAAACACAAAGCACTGCAGAAAGCAAAGCAGCTCAACTTGACAGTGAGGTGTCAAATATATATATAATAAAACAATAAGTTATCAACACGCAAAGACACACACACAAACCGGTCAGGTATTAAAAAAATAAAAAAACACAAACGGGCAAGGCAACACACAAACACACACACACACACACACACAACCAAATTGAACACGCAAAAAAAAAAAAAAAGATCCAGCTTGGGTGCAGTTGCAGCGCGCTCGACGATTTGACTCCGTTTGCATCAACTCTTGACCTCCATTTTAACCCTCCCAACCCAAAAAAAAAAGGTAATTAAAAAACAAAAAACCCACAGGTGTTGTGTAAACGTGGCGACGACTATGATGATGATGATGATGACCACGAAGGTCACGAAGATCAGGAGATCTCGGCCAGGCGCTGGAGCAGACCCGAGAACCCAGCGGCCTGCTGGGACAGCTCCGCCACCCGGTCCACCATCTCCTGCGTGGCCGCCACTGACGGGTAGTTCTGCGCCGCGCCCTTGGTTGCCACGACGACCGTCTTGAGGGACTGGCAGAGCCGACCGCTCGAAGTGGTGACCTAAATAAAAAAATAAAAAACATGACATTATTTTTGAGAGCGCGAGAGCGAAGCGGAGACAATTATAGGTTCATGGGGGAATAAGAGAGCAATAGACCGTCTCTCTGGAAACCACTTTTCTTTAATACCGTTATGGGCATACCGTGTGTAAATATGATAAATTACTGCTATACCTCGTGTAAATAGGAATTTGGACATACATACATACATACGTTATTCTACACACACACACACACACACACACACACACACACACACACACACACACACACACACACACACACACACACACACACACACACACACACACACACACCTTGGCCCTGAGGTCCGGCGAGGACAGCAGGCGGGACAGCGTGTCGCCGATGAACACCAGCTTGTGGGCGGTGACGATGAGGCTCTTGCCGCGCGCCACGAAGACGCGCGGCGGCTGGCTGCCCTGCACACTGCCGAACAGCCCGTCGATGGAGTCGGCGAGGCAGGACAGGTGGGCCAGGCTCTGGGAGGAGTAGAAGGAGAGCAGCTCCGAGTCCTCCAGGGACAGGGAGGCGGGCAGCGGCGGGGACGGAGTCACCTGGGGGGAAAGGGGACGAGTCGGGGATCCTTACTCTAAAGAACGTACTTAAAAAGACGAGCGACGCTCAGCATGACCGGCGGTACGGCCCGAGAGGGTCGCTGGGCTTTAATCAAAAGCTGAAGCTGAAGGTGTAGGATTACGTAGTCAACGAACGGCTAAAGCACTTTGTGTGGGGATATACTGACGTTTCCTCGTTCCCTAAGACAATTCCGTGGCCACTTGAGAGTCTTGTGGAGCGGCCTACGAGTGGAACCCCGGGACAATGGAGGTTGAGGAAAACAACATGGGGAGATTTAGCAGGAAGCACGCGGTCAAACCGCTATAAACAGCCTGTTGGAATCCAGCCCATGATATAGGCCCCTCTATTCATACCATTTGGACGGGACTTTACCAACATTAGAATGGAGTTGGATCGATCCATCCTACATGGGGGTGGATCGATTTTGAGATGGCTCGCAAACAACTAAGCCCAACACTTTACACCTGATGGTAAAATAGGCCGCTTTCGATCTTAGTTATAGAGCGTGCGTGGGTATTCTTGCGCGCGTGTGTATACAAACAAGCCATTGTTCGGCATGGTGAACCACGCAGTTCCCGATTCAAACAAATGTCAACAGATGACAACAGCCTCGGGCGACAGAGTGTGCAAACAGAGACCGTTTTTGTTGTCTGCCGTTTTGATTTGTTATCGTTGGGTCGCGACTAGTCCAAATGTGTGGAACGTGTTTTTTTTCCGTTTACTCTGCGATCCTGGCGAAATGTTCACCGTATCAAATCAAATGAAAAGAGGCCTGACTCAGGACCTTCTGGCGAGGCAGGACTTTCGTGCTGAGATCAAGAGGGAAACGACCACGGAGGTCAGAGAGGATTTGGATCAGCCGCCAGATCTCAGAGGATTATGCGGTGAAGCGTTAGTGTGGCTTCACATTCCGACCGGTTTAGTCCGGTGCAGGGGTCCGAACTGCTGTGGGAGCCGCTGTAATGACTGACCCATCAGTAAACAACACACACACACAAATGTGGAATCAATGCCCTATCTGTGCAGGGGTTGTGACAGTGAGTCTGTGTCTGCAGTGTTAAGAGTGCACACGTCTTTTAAAAGAGGAAGGAACTTTGTAATGGGAACCTAGTGAAATCAGAGCTGCTGTTGGTGTTGAACGTTACATAAACAAAGATAATATCATGTAGCGTTTACTACGAGCTGCCTCTGGGATAGAACCTGGACTTCATGTCCTGCTTGTAACCACAGCAAGAGGAAGTCCCGCTCGGTTTTACCATAGACAACCATTGACCAAATCTGGGTTTAGACTACACATGATTGGCTAATCCCTAGAGACCAGCTATCACAGGGTGTTCATCTTAAAGAATTGAAAATAGGAAGGGAAACCTAAAGCGGTTGGAGAAAGGCTAAGGTAAGTAGGCCTACCCGGGTATCTGCTGTGATTGTCAGCCCGTTCTCCGTCGGTGTCTCAGGAGGTGGAGGCTCCGGTTTCCCCTGGAGGGGAGAGGAGAGGCTGGGTTAGGGACTTGAGACACACACACACACACACACACACACACACACACACACACACACACACACACACACACACACACACACACACACACACACACACACACACACACACACACACACACACACACACACACACACACACACACACACACACTACGGATGTGTTCAGGATAAAAATAGGCAAACATAAAAACAGCAGCAGGAGGACAGCAAGACAAAAGGCAGGAAGTGCACGGGGAGCTAGCAGGCTGCGCGGATAACGATCGCCTTGAAAGAGAGAGGCCACTTCAAGCCTCCGGCGGGAGACGGAAACACAATATCAACAGCCGGTAGCCGGCAGAGGTGCAATTGTTTGGTGCGGAGCAGACTAAGTAAAACAACCAGAGAGAGAGAGAGAGTTGAGCGGCGACGAACCTGCAGCTTGACGTAGCCCACGCTGTCCCCGGTGGGCAGGGGCGCCGGCGCGGGGGTCAGCCCGATCCCAGCGTACTCGTTGCTGGGGTCGTCCTCGTCGTCGCAGCACCCCAGGGTGACGGTGACGGGGCCCGGGGCGGCGGGCAGCGGGAAGGCCGGCTGAGGCGTCGGGGGCAGCGGCCGTTCCTGGATCCAGCTGCCCTTGCGCGAGCCCATCCCCCCTCCTCCTCCTCCTCCCCCCCCCCCGGAAGACTTCCCGCCATCGGCGGCGGCGACTGGGAGGGCGGGCAGCGGCCGGCGGGACAGCGAGTCCTGGGACGGCAGCCGGGGGCGGCCCTGCGTCTGCAGCAGCAGCAGGCTGTCCTCCAGCGCCCGCTGGACCAACGAGAGCAGCCCGTCGGCGGGGGGGGCGTTGCCGGCGGCCGACAGGGCGGGCAGCAGCTCCGAGAGGCGGGCCCCCGCCAGCTGAAGGGGCGGGTCGGCGGGGTGGCTGACCTTCCAGTTGGACAGGATCTCGCCCAGCGAGGCGGCCAGGTCCCGGGAGGACGGCGCGGAGGCGGGGCACGCGGTGGCGGCGAGGACCGATTGGACGAGGCCCGAGAGCGAGGCGCGCCACTGGACGTCGCCCGAGCCGTTGCTGGAGATGGAGAGGCGGCGGGTGGAGGCGGAGGACGAGGAGGACGAGGAGTGCGGGAGGCCGTCCACCGTGAGGGCCGGCATGTCGTAGATGCCACAGTCCGTCTGGGAGGCGTCGCCGCCGCCCTTCTCCACCGACAGGCCGCCGCAGGAGTCGGCCGGGCCGGGCACGCCGGGGAGGGTGGGCACGCTGTAGACGTCGTCGACCGCCTCCAGCGTGGTGCAGGCCGAGCCGGCCAGATGGGGGTCCGTGGTGGAGGCGTTCAGGGTGATGGTGGGGACGTCGTAGACCTGAGGCAGGGGGGGGACGGGGTTAACGACACGCGGGACACGCGCTGGGGCCACCGGGTTTACCTTACGCCAGGTCAAGCTACAGCGCTTGACTGTTGACAGCACAACACGATGAGCTCGTGCTCTCGGTGGCAACCAGAGATACTCGGCATCGAAACCAATTGCTCATGTTGTGTGCATGTACACTCATCAAAACAAACATGTCATGACAAGGCCAGCAGACAACAATGCATAAATAATGTAGAAGAGGGACGACACCATCTTCTGATTGCCACACAGTCTGATACGGGGCCAACATGGAGGCATTGGTTCCAAGCGAGTCAGGCTCTTCCTGTATTCTCGGTGGTAGACAGCACCAGCAGGGTTACATGCCTGATTCGATTCAGCCCGGGGTTAATATATCACATCTTATCTTCTACATGGCCTTGCCCTTCTCTCTCACTTTTGACAAGCTCGCGCAACAGTGGAGGGAAAAGAAAAAAAAAAAAGCAGAGAACATAGCAGCAGTCATGACAGTGGCCTGACCAGACAGACTGGCTCCCCTGGCAGCCTGAGACAGGTGCAGCCCTGCCCCGGAGGGAGGAGGGGAGGAGGGGAGGAGGGGAGGAGGGGGGGGGGAGCCTTTGGGTGGAATGTGGGAAGAAAGGCTGGTGCGTCATTCGATCGTCCTCTGGCGCCGATGCACTCGACCCGCTACACCTGGTCGGCGGAGGCACCGCGAGAACGCGGAATGCCGGTTTCCCTACGTCCAAAAAACCCGGCAACTGTCACCAACGCCGTCGGTGTCCCCTTCCACTCCCAGCGCTTATTTTAAGCCTTTCGGCGTCTTTATCAGCTTTGCATTTGGGATTCTTAAGATGACTTGACTTTGGCTTTGGCTTTACGCATGGCGTCGTCGTCGGGGGCAACACGGATACAGTCAGGGACTGGGAAGTGGGGGACGGCGGAGTATCAGCGATGAGAGCAGGGCCTTTACCTCGGACAGGGGGTCGGTCGGGTGGGGGAGGGCGCGGGGCATGTTGTAGATACCGTCGTCCTCGTCCTCGTCGTTGACGTCGTGCCCCCCGAGGGAAGACGGCACGGGACACTGCCACCGGCCACGGGGCGGGGTGTCGTACACCTGCAGACAGACAGACACACACACACACACACACACACACACACACACACACACACACACACACACACACACACACACACACACACACACACACACACACACACACACACACACACACACACACACACACACACACACACACACACGTACGTTGTCATTTTGACGCTGGTTTATCCTGCTGGTGCCAAAAAATGCATCGCCAGCATCAGCTTATCTTCGTCATCACATTTAATTCCGTGGAAGCCAGAACATTTAAAAGGATTAAATTAAGATGGATTTTATTTCGGCGCTTGGCTGCGTTATGTACTACCACAGACGAGGCTGGGAGACTGGGCAGCTACAACACAAGTGCCTTCTCAAGGTCACATACCCACTAGGGCCTTCAGCTTCTTTCATTCTTACACTGAATGAGATGGAGTGCCGTGCTGTTCTGCGACGTCACCATTGTTATTGACTACAACATTTCCTCAGTGCTATTGCTACGAATGAATGTCACACGAAGACTCTTGTGTGCAACATCTTTGTAAATTGAGAGACTGTGAAAGGGGTTTTGGGGGAGGGGAAGTCAACAGAGGCAACAATAACTGTGTCATCGGGTATGTTGTGCAAAATGGATATCCCATTGATAAGTGTACTAATGATCCCAGTAACAGGAAGAACAGAAAAATAACATACGGCATGGGTAGAGCCAATTGGGAGGCTGCATGCATCTGGCTGAAGTCATGGAAACTAACTAACAGAGCAACCCCCTCTCCTGGGTCAGATGTGCCCAGAGTTCATTAAACACATGACCTTCAAGCTGAGCCCATGCATGCATGCAATATGACCCAAATGCATCATGGGCGCCTCGTTCAGAAATCGTGGGTTGTGCACATCACAGCCTAATTTGCGCAATAAGCAAATTGCTGGTCTACATCCAGTACCCTGGTGCCAGCCATGGAACAACAGCATTACAATAATGGGACCGGCTCCAGCCAAACGAGCCTGAATAGAAGCTAGTGGCGCTAGTGACGTCGTTACGGGGAAAGGGGCTTACAAGCTGTCGGGCCACCACGAAGCCTTACCTGCTCATCCACGGGATCCTCGTGGTCCTGGGCCTCTGTCTTTTTGTTGTGAGCGTTGTTTTTGCTCTCCAGGCCCGTGCGCTCCTTCTGGCCACTCGGCGCTCCCTCCCTGGAGAAGCGCTTGGTGGCCGGCTTGGCCTCCGGCCCGGCGGGAGAGGCGGGCAGCGTCGCTGGCACGTCTTTCCTGGTGACGCCTCTGATGGGCGGCGCCGGGGGAGGCGGCTTACGGGCGAAGTTGGGCGACCCGGGGACTCGGCCCTGGCTGGCCCGGATCAGCATGGGGGAGCCCCGGTGGTGGGCGGCGGGGCTGGCCTTGCCCCGGGCCACGGCCGGGTTGGGGGGAGCGCCCTTGGCCTTGGGGCCGGGCGAGGACGCCGGCTTTTGGTGGGCCGCCAGAGGGGAGGGCGGGACCGCGTTCCTATGGGCGCCGGCGGCCGTGGGGCTCTGGTACACGGCGGGGGTCTCCTGGGGGACGGAGGAGGTGCCGTTGCAGAGGACGGGAGCGGCCTGAGCGGCGCCCCCCGTGGGGGTCTGGTACACGTCGTCCTCGCCCAGCGGCGTGCCCCTCGGCGTCCCGTAACAGTCCGTCCCGGTCTCCCTGGGCAGAAGGTAGGTGCTGTCCTGGGGGTCCTCGGCCGCCCGGTGGCCCCCGCTGGGGGACAGGTACACGGCCTCCGGGCCCGCCTGCTGCCTGGGGTGCTGCGGTCCCGAGGGCGTGGGGGGGATCTGGTAGAGGGTCCCGGCCTCGCTGCCCCGGCCCCTCAGGGAGGGCGAGCGGGGGCGCCCGGCCACCCCGATGTCCCAGTCCGGCCGCGGCCGGGTGCCCGAGCTGGAGTGGGAGCGGGGCCGACCCCCCTCCTCCCGACGGAGCTCCCCGGGCCGGGTCGCTGCCGGCCCCGAGCCGGGGCTCTGGTAGAGCCCCTCCCCGGTGCCGGCGGCCGTGGGGGCGCGGTAGATGCCGTCAATGTCCTCGGCGCTGGCGCTGACACGCGTGCGACAGAGCGCCGGGCCGGGGGGGAACAGGTAGACCGAGTCCTCTCCCGGGCCACGGCGGGCCGGCTCGGAGCCCGGCGGGGGCGTCGGGGGCGGGGCGGCGGTGTGGAGGAGTCGCAGGCGGTTGGCCGGGGCGATGCCCTGCCGGCCGTGCAGCGAGCACAGCCACCAGCCGGGGCTGCCGCTGTGCTCCTGCTCCAGCACCATCAGGATGTCCCCCTTCCGGAAGGCCAGCTCCTCGGGGCTCTCCGCGGCGTTGTCGTACAGGGCCTTGGCCAGGACCGTCTGGGGGACACAAGCGGCGCACACCGGGGTCAAATACAGACCCGCAAGCACAGAGAAACAACGAGGCGCCCACATACCCCCCGTCCAGGGTGGGCTTGAATAGGACAGGCTAGGCCATAATCCCGTTGGCTAGGGGATCGCTCCTCTGTGCAGTAAACAAGGAAGTGCATTTACACTGCCACACCAAGTAGGATCAGGAAAAAGTGAATAGATATTTTTTGGGATAAGGGGACCAGTGTGTGTGCGTGCGCATGTGCGTGTGTGTCAGAGTGTGTGTGTGTGTGTGTGGGGGGGGGGGGGTAACAAAAGCATGCCATAGATAAGGATAAATATGCACATAAAATTAGAGGAGGATGGGAGAGGGGGGTAACTGTAAACCTCAATTTACATTGATGCCGTTAATGGGGGTAATAAAAAAGAGAGTGGGGGAGAAGAGGGGGGGGATCAATGACCGAATGGACTTAATGGTAATGAGAGGAGCGAACAGAGAGGGGGAGGGGCGTCTGGGCCACATCTGTCCCTTGTTGTTTGGGCTTTAATTGCGAACACTGTGCTGCCCGAGTCGAGCCCCCGCTTTCATTCTCTGAGCCAATCCCCCCCAGCCCCAGGGGACAGCCAGGATTCATTGCGCCATGTGGGACCCGTTCGAGTGGGTAAATGGCAAGCGCTCATCTGAAAGCAATACCTCAGGAGAATAGATAAGTTATTCAATAATTTAAATAAAATAAACCTACACCACCACCAACACACGTGCCTAACGTTTATTAGCGGTATGGGTACGAGTTGATCAGATGAACACATCAGACGTGTAGCGACATGGCTGTACCGAAATGAAAAATAAGGAACAAAGTACTCAAAAAACAAAGACAATCGATGTACTCACCGAGAGAGACATTGTTGTTATGTCTTTTTAAGACAATGCTATGAATCGTCTAATATTTGCGGGCTCCGTCCATTAAAGCTTTGGTCGGTCGGGGTCATCCATCTAGTTGAAGATTCGTTGTCTCTCCCTCACCGCCGAACATCACGAATGCATCGGCCAGTGGAGAAACTTGCTGCTGTTGCACAGCTGGGTCTCCGCTGAATGCATTGCCACCCGGTCTCCTTCAGGAAAGCCAATCCCCGCTGCTGTAGTCGTCTTAAGAGATTCCTACCATCAGTTGGAAAGATAGGTCGCACAGTCAATCCTGGATGATGATAATACCAAGTCGCACTCGTGTAAGGCTGGATATTGGTTTAAACATGAAAATGGGAGAGTAGGCAGGCATCAGCAGCTGTCTAGTGTTTCCACGCCCAGCGACCACAGTACCCCACACCAATGCTATCACTTAGCTTGGATTTCAAATTACACATTGTAACGTGAAGATACACGTTCGCTACATTCTGTCGCCAATGTCAAAGCATAGCAGTTTTCCTCACAGTCATTAGAAAACTAAATAAATACCATTAATAGCAACTGTGTAACGTAACCGCGGCCCACTCCATAGGAGCTACAAAAAGCTATCTTTAAGCCGTCCACTCCGTATACTGCAAGAATTTTTCAAAGGCAATGGCAGCGTTAGATAAGCATAATTATGAATTTGTGGCTTGACAAAAACGCAGCATATTAATAAATAAGCGTTAGATAGATTGCGTGTTTACCCTTTACGTCGAAGATATTCAAACTTCACTCTCACGGGCAGCCCGAGATATGCAAAATCACTTTTGTTTCAATGGTCAGAATCTGGGAGCATTTTCAGCATCACGTCATCGTGGCGGCGCGCGCCCCCCTTTGGCGGAAGAAATATACCAGTGTCATGATAAACCGTTTTTATCCCTGACCCATGACTAGTGTAACGTTTATGGTAAACACGATTGATATTTTTTGTTTATAAAACTAAACTTTCCTGCGGTTATTTTCTATTTTGAATTGCATTGCATTTTGTATTTGGGAAATCGTGGAGATGTAACTACGGTTAATGGCTTTTATTTTGAAAATTAAAAAAAGGAGCCCCACCGTGACCGGAAAATAACACATGTACGTCATCATCACGTCGGGTTGTGGTCGTGGACGGTTGTGGCCATGGTTGGTGACCTGTCAAGACTTCATGGAAGTTTAATAAGAATCATTTAACTCTAGTGCCTGACATCCGCAGTCTGCATGAACATATTTCTATTTTAAGTCTAATCATCTTTTTTGCACAAGGTAAGGTCAACATGTCACAATGGATTGATCGCATAAGATGTTCGTTTCTTATCTCTTGTAGAGGGTCACGTTAGAATTAGTTTTGCTTTTCTAAACAAGTGTGCTGAGATTAGGACAGATATATGTGAAGTGCAAACACTTAAGACATTGAAATAAAGATGCTAATTCAGTGACGAGACTGATAATGATGTAAAAATAGAAATGATCATAATTCAGGTTATTAGTCTGTTTGACTTGTCTTATACTCTATAGGGCAATTAATGAGAAGTTTTTAAAATCGGACTTCGGCAAAAGAAAATAAGCAACAGTGCAAGATGCTTCTTTTATACAGAAAAAACGGTCTGATTTGTTACTGAATAATCTTATTAGGCGATGGTGAATAAGAAGCCAGGTTCCGCCTCGTAAGTCATTGGCTGAAAAAACCTGCTATTGAACTATGGTCCAATTCTAGCTTAGCTAGAAAGATAGTAAGTTGTTATGCACAACCTATACCGCTAACCTTCCATTCATTCAAAGAGGAACGTTTTTGACCCACATTTGATCATTCCTACGCTCGTTTGGGTTTATTTGTGCAAGTTATTGGTTTTGCCGTGTGCCTTTGCACTGGCTGTCTGCTGCCCCTCAAACCAACCCTGCCTACATGCAGCCAACATGGCGTATATGGCTCCTTCTGCGTCTTATTTACTCTAGCAACCGCCTCGCCCTTTGACCTACATCCTTAACGCGCGGCCCATCGCCGTTCTCCGTCCGCAGGTGATGTGGAGGACTGTTTTAAGGGGCATTTCGGCTAATCTGGTCCAAGGTAAACGCAACATGTCTCAAAGCTGCCTTGCTGGAAAGGTTGCCATAGTGACCGCCTCTACAGATGGGTAAGAAATCAAGTTAGCCCTATGGCCATCCAGTGTGTCTAGTGAGGTTTCATATGTTGGTGTTAAAATCAGCAACGCATTCTGAGTGTGTTACTGGATGTCGCTGAGGCATCCTTAATCCATTACCGCAAAAATGGTTCGCTTAACCAATGGATTATTTGGTCCAACTCCCGGCTGTGTTGCGGCCCTCTGGTAGGATTGGTCTCGCTGCGGCTGTGGCGCTGGGCCGGAGGGGGGCCCACGTGGTGGTGAGCAGCCGGCGCCAGGCCAACGTGGACCGGGCCGTGGCAACGCTGCAGGGCCAGGACATCAAGGTCACCGGCACCACCTGCAACGTGGGCAAGAGCGAAGATCGAGAGAAACTGGTCCAAATGGCGAGTTCTCCCTGTCTTTGAAAACGGTCCCATCCCAGGGGTCTAGTTATCGCAAGTGGGCGTGTCCCCACACTGTACAGTGTGATGGGTGTGGATGCAGCTGTGTGCCAGCACACCGCTTGGTACGCCAGGGAGATCTGTCTGTCAAACGTCAGGGTGGACACTCCCACTTGTGAGGTCACCCCTGGATCGATTTTTGAGTTTGCATGTAATGACTAATGATTTCGTCCTCATAACTGATCAAATTGGACCCCTTTTAATTTCGTTGTGTGAATTGGCTTTGGGTATGGGAGGAGCGTGTCCTACTTTAAATGGGTTGTGCAGAAGTGAGCGTACAAAAATGTATTGGTCGAAAATGAAGCTGGACAACAGTGGGGGGGGGGGGGGGGGGGGGTCTGTGCTTGGAGTGACCATGCTCTGTTAACATCTGTCCCGTCTGTTCTCTATCTGCTGGACAGACGCTGGACCAATGTGGGGGTATAGATATCCTGGTGTCCAACGCAGCAGTCAACCCTTTCTTCGGGAATATCATGGACTCCACAGAAGCGGTTTGGGACAAGGTGAGATTTTTCGTATTTATTTTTAAAAAAAATTAGTTTTTCACATAAAAATGAGTTAAAAACAGTTGATTAACTTAAAGAAAACAATTATCCGTACATTGTGTATATAAAGGTTTGTGAGCCCATGTCTTCTAGATCCTACCATAGCCTAGTGGTTAGAGCAGGGGTCCTCCCCTCCCAGAAACCCCTGTTCGATCCCCGCCCCCAACATGTCTGTAAGTGTGCTCTCCGATGATGATTCCGCCATGCTAATACCGATGCTCCAAGTCAGACGTGTGTCTGCCTGGTGCACGTGAGTTCAACCTACCTTCTCACTGCATAAGTGGGCTGAGGAGAATTTATTTTAAGAAAGTGTTCCACTTGATGGTTGAACAAGTCTCTTGTTCATAGGGTTCACCGAATAAATTGTTGAATAATTTTCAAGCTATACGTTTGGTCTGAGTGTGAGGGTTTTTTAAAGCAGAATAGACCCCAAAAAATGTCCTAAAGACGACACAACTGAAGAAAGTGTCTATCTTGTGTGTTTACTGTTGGTTTGATGTAGTCGCTTCCTCGCCATGCCAGACTTTGACTTCCTTCTCTCAATCCCTCCTTTGCATAGATCCTTGATGTGAATGTAAAGTCAGCGTTTCTAATGACCAAGCTTGTGGTGCCGCACATTGAGAAAAGAGGGTGTGTATGAGAATAAAATAATATCCCAACTTTTGAAACCTTTTTTTCAAAGACACAACCCCTGATCAGTGACGCATCGTTCTTGGTTTTGTTCTGTTTGTTTTTCCCGCCAGAGGGGGAAGCGTTGTGTTTGTGTCGTCGGTGGCTGGCTACCAACCGATGCCGGTAAGCGGGCTTTGATGTCGTTGCTGTAGACTGGTGTCATCTTTCAAGAACCATACAGTAACCATTAATTCAATACATTAAAATAAAATAATGTCTAACACGTGACCACTTGGTATTCCCCTTCAGTATCACATCATTATACTGTACTTATATGACTTATAAACACACTGGTTCCCTTCCCACAGGCCTTGGGTCCCTACAGCGTTAGTAAGACGGCGTTGCTGGGCTTGACTAGGGCCCTGGCCCCTGAGCTGGCTCAGAGCAACATCAGGGTCAACTGTGTGGCCCCTGGTGTTATCAAGACTCAGTTTAGTAGTATGGTGAGTGCGATCCACCTCAGTTTGTGTGAGTGTGTGTGTGTGTGTGTGTATAAGTCTTGTAAAAACGTATCATGAAGTAAAACAAAATGAGTTGGTTTATGTTTGGGTCGACCCAAACATACCTTTTAATGATATTACTATTAATTATTATTTATGATATTAAACCTATTTTATCGTTCAGTTCTGCGTCTCATTGGAAATCTCTTCCTCCCCAGCTATGGAAGAACGAGGACGTTGCTGAAGAGTTCATGAAGCAGACATGTATCAAAAGGTGAACTTTCAACGACGCCATTTTCCCCATGGGCTTGGAACGATTGGCTGAATGCTGCTGATTTCATTGAGTCATGTTTTCTCATGTTCTCATAAATTATCTGTATGCATTTTCCTTAGGGTTCATAAGTGATATGTATGGGGGCGATGTTAAATAAGTGTTTCATGATTTCATGGGTTTTAATGAGGGGAAGTGTTGGAATTGGGGAGAGTTCGGTTAACCTGATCTTACCCTTTTTTCCTCCAGAGTCGGGGAGCCGGAGGAAATCGGAGGTGTGATCGCATTTCTGTGCTCTAAAGACGCGTCGTACATCACCGGGGAGACAATCACCGTCACCGGGGGGATGAACTGTCGACTGTAAACCAGCCAATGCAACCGGCTCACACACTTTAAATAGCGTGTGTCCACAAATGCGGATTAGCCATCTATTAATTCCATTCATTGATTTGTTAAATTGTTTTTTTCCCTAAGATGTAAAAGGTCAGCGAGTATAGATGCGTGTCTATATCTGTCATGGTCTTTAAAGAGATTTGATCTTGTACGATACAATAGGGGAAAACGTGTTTATGAAGTGGGAGTGATCGTTGTGCCTTATTTACAAAGCATCAGAAGAATAAAAACAAACTGGTGGAAACTGCCATTTTTAAAAGTTCAACTTATTTCCTCTGCCATTTCATTTAATTGTTAGCCTGGGAACCAAACCCATCTGCCAGTTAATTTTTGTATTTGCTCTGGCCTATGTATCTGACCCCCCCACCCCCTCTTAGCCGACCTGTCCTGGGTCGGGCAAATCACAACTGTTTATCTAATATTGGGTGGGTTCATTTTGATGACTGCACAGAGAAGCACCTTATAAGAGCACAAAATCATCTTGGTTGTCCGATAAAACAACCAAAGGCTGCCCCTGATGTTGTGCGGTTAATTGCTTGGATTGGTGATCGGTCTTACCAATTGCGTTCAGAGGCATTTCGGTCTGCGGCTGTTGATAATGCCACTTGGAAATGCAAAATGAACTGAGGTTCCAGACTAATAATCAAACTGACAGCCTGACATCTGGCAATGTCAGGCTCATGTTACATCATAATTTAACACAGGAGTTTAAATCGAGTTGTGCTAATAGTTTTGCTAGTATTGTAATATTACAGTTGTAAGACATTAACAACTTAATACATCTTTCCAGCTTAAATATTTTTTGGATGAATGAGAAATCTGTTGGAAAACCATGTTGGATATTGACAAAGCAAACCATACACAATTAGGCGAATCAAGCAAGGTTATTAACTTATTAAAAATACAATCCAGACATCAGACTTATTGTAGTTTGGACGGCAAAAAACGGCAAAAAGTATTTAAATCAAATTATAATACATTATTCCTATCTACATAAGGACATTCAATCCATTTAAATGCTCTGGTTGAAATACATTATAATTTTATTGATATATACATATGTAGTTTGGATAACATTTTTTAAGTAAGAAGCCAACATAAAATGCGTCCCATTCCATGATCATGTAGCTTATGTTAAAAAGGCGTAAACATAATTTAATAAGTGACATCACACACACATGACAGTGAACATGCATCTACGCCATCTCTTCCATCAGCCGGGGGAGAGCAAGTTAGGCCTGGCCATCCAAGGTTTACAGAATTCACGCAGAGTTGGAACATAGGTGTCGTGTTTGGTCTTGTAGTAACGCTTCACAAACAGCTGGGACACAAAAACACAAACACACTATATTATAATCTTTCAGCATCAATCAAATGATAGGGACACAACAATATAGTTTTTCATCCATTCAATACACAATGCATGTCTCTGGATGTGCATGTTTTTTTTCATGTCTCACAATGCACCACTACTGGTCAGAGCTAAGCAGAGAAATTATTCCCTTCTTACCAGACAGGTTTCTTTTGTACATACCATCCCCTTAAAGTTCTTTGTGGCCTCATCCTCAGAATCTCCTATGACGTCGTCGCTTTCTCCGGGTGTGTGATGTGACTCTACACATCAAAATTGACACATAATCCGCAGTTATGTCTACATGGCATCAACCCATTGTTGCAAAAGTCCCTATACAAAGTTATCATACCAACTTAAAAATGCAGGAATTTTATATCACCTGTAATTGTTGGAGGGCTGGATATACCTGGATATACATGACAATTCCTGTAAAAAAATAAATGGAAACAATACATGAAGAATGAGTCAATGAAAGTTGTTCCCAGAAAGATTTGTTCTGAAAAAAATAATGTTTATTTTTCACCTAGGATTGCAAAGTTAAAAAACACTATGCTTAGAAGGCTATGGGAAGTAGTAGTCTTGCTACTAAGCTGCAATTTAACGGTACTTATTACTACAAATTTGAATATGTTATTAGCTGTATCATATGGAAATGGAAATAAAGGATAACTTCCTGGAAGAATAACTACACACTACATTTTTTGGACACGATTCTTATTTTTTTATTATTTAAAAATATTTTTCAAAACACAAGACAGTTTTTTTTAATAGGCTGCTTTTGAAGTTCACCCCAGTTCACTTGATTACATTTTCTGCTATAGAAACACTTAAAACATTCAAACCATAAAGATGGACCAAAGAGGGTTCAGGAAGGGGAAGATACAAAAAGGTTAAAAGCCGTTAGAGGCCGACCTCTGCAGAAGCCTTTCGAAGCAGAATAGAAGAAAGCAGATACCACCCATATTACCAATCCTTTTTAACTATGCCCTCTGTGGTAAGGCGCCGATCACCATCCGATAATCATCTATTCACCCTATTCTCTCAAGCATTGAGGTTGAAAGAACCATAAGAAAATAAGCACTCCATGTATGCTCCTGTCTCTTACTCTTTGTCATCTGAACAGGGGGGCTGGGTCTTGCCCTTCCTCCGTTTCCCCGCTGAGATCTTGAGCACATTCTTCTTGGTGCGCACGTTGCCACTACTTCCCTGCTCGCCGTTGTTGTCGTCGTCGTCGTCGTCGTCGTCATGTTCACGCTTGAACCCCGCACCTTCAGCATTAGCGGTGCCCAACGCTGCCTGGTCCAGCCTGCGGAGGAGCACCGTGGGCTGCCGGCGCAGACAGGAGGAGAACAGGGCTGGCCGGGCCCCGCGGGCCTCACTCAGGGGCCCCGCTGTGTCCGGCTCTCCGTCGCCGTCTTCCGAGAGACTCTTGCTTCGGCTCCGCTGGCGTCCACTCGGTCTTCCGCGCCGCTTCTTCGAACTCCTCCGGCCCCTTTTAGCGGTGCCACGCCCCGCCGGGCTCCACTCCTCCTCCTCCTCCTCCTCCTCCTCCGTGCACGCTCCTTCTTCCTCGCCGGCGTCGGGCTGTTTGCGTTTCACTCCGTTGCTCCTCTCGCTCTCCTCCTTGTCCTTCGCCGCCTTCTTCCTGCCGGCCGCCGTGATCATGGCCGGCACGTCTTTGTTGGATATCAGCCCGATGACCGGCGAGATAAACTGGCTCGTATTCTCCGCGGCGTCTGTCGGGCGCCTGGCGCCCGGCTTGCTCCTCGAGGAGGGGCTGTGGCCGACCGCTGTCGGCTGGGCGGAGGGCGGCTTCCCAGAGGGCAGGAGGGACAGCGAGGTCAAGATGGAGTCACCCATTTTCGGAGGCAGGGAGGCTGCGAAAGGGAGGAGAGATTCTCAGTGCGTTTACATGCAGTCATAATCGGGTAAATAAACTAATAAGACCTCAACAGGAAATTGCAAATTGCATTTAAACCCCTTTAACCGATCACCTGCGCACAGAAATCGGCACGGACGAGCGAAATCGGATGAGAACACCTAGATAACTCGTTCATAGTCGGCTTTCTACCTGCATGTATACTAGCATCGTATCGCATATCGGAGTTCGTGTTCTGCGCATGCTCGAGATCTTGCGGACGGGGGACGTGAGCCAGAAGTACAAGGAGACGGAGACCGTAGTCGTGTGGTTGTCGCCATTGACATATAAATAATTCTTATTTCTTTATAAATATAAATATTCAATTATTACTTGATATATTTATGGTTGTCGCCATCGGAAAACGAGAAACGTCGAACTGTTTAAAAAGGTGACGCAGAAGATGCAGGAAGCCAGTGTTATGCCATTACCCCCTATAAGAATCATCATCAACATGCATCCAGTACACACTAAGCTTCGAGTTCACCCAAGGCTGAATTAAAAGTACATGGTTTCCTAAACGGTGGTCATCAACGATGTTGTTAAGTAGTAACATCGTGCACATCTGTCAAAATAAATGTTTTTTTTTCTTCCGACGCGTTTACGATCTTTATTCATTGAATGCGCCGCGGCCTAACTGACGGGGATATTCTCTGATATTATGAATCTTAAAGACTGCGTCTGGTTCTCCGACTCTCTGGTACTTCCACAACAAAGACTCGTACTGGGGGTATCTCGGCCATGGTGGAGAAGGAATTGGGGGAAAGGAACTTTGGCTTTGGCTCTCTGCAGTCCAGATTGAAACGCTACATGGAGGAGAAAGGGATTGTTGCCGTGTGAGGGACAGCTGTCAGTTCACTTCGGGTCCATGTCATTTCTCCGACTCTATTTTTTCCGACGTCTCGGTCGTATGCGGACTCCTCCGGCTGGACTCTACCGCTGCCCCGCGGCCGGAGGAGTCCGCATACGACCGAGAGGTCGGAACAATAGAGTCGGAGAAATGACATGGACCCGAAGTGAACTGACAGCCGTCTACTGAAAACATCCGTCTCGAATGCCGCCCGAGTTTGTTGTTGCTGGTGACGTAAAGAGGTCAGCCGGTGGCTCTACTATACCGGGTCATAACATGCTTCGGCCAATGAATCGATTTTCTCGCCACCATGTACAGTATGCTCGACAATTGCAGTTGTCCAATGGAGGAGCATAGTCGAACTATGGCTTTAATCGGATTAAGCTGTGCATGACTTTTAAAAAGAGAGACTCTTCTCCGCTTGCCTCTGTTCCACTATACCCCCTACTGACGTCAGGCCTGCCATTCATTCATTCAGGCTATAAAACATGATATTGGGCTCATCTAGTTATATCCTAGGCACCATTGGGGTTCACCACTACTGCTGGTATTTACCATTGACATTTTTTTTAAACAAAGATAACGATAACGGAAAAGTCTGGACGTTATCTGCCAACGGCTGCCCTTGCAACCGGATTCTACATACAGGGCCAAAAAGCTGGGCATTAATCATTCAATGTGGACACAAACACGTTGTCCTACCAGCCACTTCCAGACGGCCTAAACATGTCTGGTACTGCAGAATGGTTTTCAGCAGTTGAGGCTGGGTGGCCGCCTGCGCACACTCCTCCAGCACAGGGGGGGCAGTGCTGAGCCACGACACCGTCTGAACACACAGAGACACAACGAGAAGGATTTAGGACAGCGGAGGGGATTTGATGAGCTTTCCGTGCTGCACGATTGATCGATCGCAATATCAGCCTTTGCGCAAAAGGCTGCGATTTAATTAAAAAATATATAAAAGAATATATTCTTTAATTTGTATTTTCTTATTTATTCTATTTATTTCATTTAGTTGTACTATTGAGAAAACGTAACAAGTTTGCACTGCAGAAATGCCTTCATTTTGAAATATATATTTATTTATTTTATTTATTAAGTTTTGTAAAATATTGTTATTTTGAAACAGTATTGTACCATTTTTTTATATTTTTTATTTTTTATGCTAGTGTAAGTTTGTATGTTTGAGTTGAGAAATAAACATTTTAAAATGATCAGTAATCTGTGTGCATTTTCCTTATAACCAAGCAAGTAGACTCATGACACCATTTGTTGATTATATCGCAATCGCAATATTGTCGACAATAATCGCAATATGACTTTTTCATCAAATCGTGCAGCACTACTTCCTATCAGTACTTTTGAAGACAAAGGAACAGGTATACATATAATATCGGAAAATAATTAAAACGTTAGAGGTAAACCCTGGGTATCTTCCAGAATACGATTGTTTTATGTGTTATTAAACCATTCGAGTATCACAAATGCTCAATAAAAAAAGAACTAAGGGATCATACATAATGAGAGACACACAGGTGAGTGCAGGTGTACCTGAGCCAGGTTAGGAACTGGGAGCAGCTGGTCCAGGCGAATCAAAAACTCCCAGAGCAACTTTTCAAGTTCCTCATCAAACTTGGGACCATACTCCTCAGGAAACTCTTCCTGTACACAAAGAAAAGACCCCCACACGCATGTTTTCATGCCTTCATGGAACAAAAAAAAAAGGGTAAATACAAAAACTATGGTGTTTCCTATAAAGCAATTGTCGGTATATTTGTTTGTGTGTATGTTGGTGTCTTTGTTTGTTTATGTCGGTGTGTTTCCGTGTGTGTACCTTGAAGAACTGCAGTCTTTCAGCGGGGTCCTGCAGAAGAGTCTCCACCAGCTCGTGGAAGCTGTTCACCGTCCTCTCGATCTTTAGGTCCTTTTTCTAAACACATAAAACAAGAAAATACAATAAAACAAATAATAATCATAACACTTCACACGAAACGTGGTTGACATCCGATGCAGCAGTCATACTCCCAACTGGCCACCATGGGAAAAAGGTGGTGTGGTTTCTTATTGGTGTTTGTTATGCTCTCCTTTAGCTCGAAAGCCCTGGTTTAAATGTTCCTTTGGTTGAATACGGTCCTCGCCTACCAGTTTATGAGCTGTGGAACAGGGTGCAGGAGCACAGAACCGTTCCATATGTCGGTTTATAAGCTCCAGGTCGGGATGATCTGGACTGCAGGAGAGGAGCTCCAGAATCAACTGTAAAATAAAAGAGAAAACAGTTGGAGCTGGGACACACCCACACCCGCATCCACACCAGTGGCGTTTTCTCCAGGAGGCCATGGGAAGCCATGCAACCCTGTTTTTTAGACTGTAGTTGTTACCAATAATAACATTTATATTAACAGTTTCGGAATTTTTTGGTGCCGTGTTGCTGTCATTTATTTTTGTATTCTGTTCACTGAACGTGTAGCTATGTGTGTTATTTTTTGTGTTCTTCTATTGCTAATTGTGCCTTGATTGCCTTGAGCTATTTGACCAGGCGCTCAAATAGCTCTTGTTGTTACATTTAATGCATACAAGCTTCCAAAAAGCATGGGGAAAATTAGAAGATAACAACATGATCTTATTGATATTGGTATGCCTAAGAAAAATAGAGCAATATCTATAACAACAACAAATATTTTGTTGAATAAGGCAGGTTTTTTCCTTCTGCCAAAATGATCACTTACCCGTCCTCGCAGTCCTAACGTCAGCTTACCCTGGTGCCGAAAGGTAAGCATCCCAGGTACGCTCTCGCACACCGACGTCACGAACTCTTCAACGACCCCGTACCGAGCCACGTCCCTCTGCTTCAACACCTTCCACACGGCCGCCGACACCAGCCGCACGGGCGGGGCCAAGAGCTGCAACGCGGGGAAGGGAAGGCTGACATCTGCGGTGGTGGTGGTGGTTGGGAAAAGGAAAAAAACATTTGAAAAAGACCGTCGATGCCAAAGAAAGTCACCGCATTTGTTGAATCTCCAAGGGAGACGGGTGACACGTTTGTCCAGGTATGCTGTGCAAAAAACCCCGGATAATATCCTTGGAGTAGTCGTCCTAGGGATTCCGATGTATTGAATATTGATACGGTTCTTGCACACATAAACATGTTTAAAATCTCCGACGACATACAGTTACAGTTTATCATGAATATAAACATCCGCATTGTTGAAGGTAGTACTGAACGTACCATTTTCTTCAGGTTCCTTTGCCGCCATATAAACGAGATGGTGGCTGAGGGTTTGGTCACTTAATGTGCTGAAGTGATCATAACCTCGCAGCCAACTTGTATGAGAATACGACTTTGCGATCAAACATTAAAATGCTGCACCCGGTAGTATAGACAAAGCCTCGCAGCTTCCCCGTGGCTAAATGCTCCCGCTTTCACCAAAACGACATTAATTAAGTTGAGTTTCCGTTTTGCGTCGCATGCCACGGGAGCGGGGTCTGTATTACACAGTTAAAATGAGAAACTCCGCCCTGGCGTGCGGTCTTTGACAGCAAAACAATCGAAGCCCTTTTCGCCGGAAATTACGATTTCCGTTGGTTTTTTGTTTTGTTATGTTTTTCTGAAAGCCCTCTTGATTATTATGTTAGATAATGCCTCGCTTAAAAAGAAAAATACTGGCCTTCATCAACAATATTTTGAAAAAGTAACAATACAAGACGTATCCAAAAAAAGGAGTTAAATCAAATATTATATAACATATATATGATATAACAATGTCTTATTACATAATCATACATTAAAAGAAAAGTTTCCAAAAACCCAATTAAAGCAGGACAACAAAGTAGAAGGGTATGCGCAAATTGTAGTCTTGCAGGATGCAGACGGGATCTTTCGACAAAATATGCCCGCACAACCGCCAATGCAAAAAACGCTCAGTAGGCCTAGTACAGAAGAGGCTCAAGTATATTTCCTTCTTTTTTTTTAAGGTCTGCATGGTTGAAAGCATAGTTTAATTAAACGATCACAAGTCACAAAGCAGAATAAGACTTACAGAGTTTATACAATGGATGTAAAATGGTGCGACTTGAAAAGAATGGAACACTAAGATGTAAATGCAACATAAAGACAAAAATTCAGTATTGAACATAATGTAAAACTCAATACAATTTTTTTTTTTAACTAAAGGAATCCGAAATTGAAGTTAAAAAAATCCTATGTTATGCCAAATAATTGGTAGTATTTTATCTCTGATATTGTGAAATAGCAGAATGGAATCAGAATATCCAGGTTATACTGAGATGTAAGCCAACAAGAGGCCTCTTTGACCTTTGATCGATTATCGGTATGTAAATCGTCACCTCATCTGGGATCAAAGTCCGATAGAGGGGGATTGTCAGGACACTCACAACAAGTCCTGACCCAGAGACCGGGACGCTTGATACGGAGCCTACAATAAGACCAAAATAAAGGACAGAACACTCCGATAAGATGGACACGACATCTTCATTGTTCAAGTAAGGCAAATTATGTGTTTGAGTTCGAGTTACGGGTGATAGACAAAAACACTGTGTTCTCGTGTAAACACAGAGGCAGACCATGGCTTGGAGACCATTACATTTGACAGCAGAACTGAATCTTAAAAGTATATATTTAAAACTATCTATATATCAACTGAATTAATGTACTTTAAATTGAATATTGATATGAGAAGTCTTGTATTGTACAACATATATATATATACATATATATAAAGTATTTAAACTGCTAATGAAAGGGACCAATTAAGGAAAACATTTCTGTGTGTTATACCAGCTTCCCAGTAAAAGGCCTATCCCCGCCGTCAGTTTGGGAGCTTAGGAGCGTTGAATTGTTGTTATGTTGTTAGTCTGAAGAGCTGAAGAGGCGCCTCCCCTGGGCCCTGACCCAATCT
Organism: Gadus chalcogrammus; assembly: GCF_026213295.1. Classification (NCBI taxonomy): domain Eukaryota; kingdom Metazoa; phylum Chordata; class Actinopteri; order Gadiformes; family Gadidae; genus Gadus; species Gadus chalcogrammus. The sequence goes on along the minus strand of NC_079428.1, from coordinate 6,878,018 downwards.
GTCCTTATTACACATCTCCCTTTTGGCGACACTCCTGGTGCTTTATGCTTTAGCCTATGCTCCAGCATTAAGAAAAAAAATATCTCTCCCTGTCTCTCTCTCTCTCTCTCTCTCTCTCTCTCTCTCTCTCTCTCTCTCTCTCTCTCTCTCTCTCTCTCTCCCTCTCTCTCTCTCTCTCCCTCTCTCTCTCCCTCTCCCTCTCAGGTCAGTTACCAGGCGGGTGTGGTGTCCGCCCCAGCGGCCCTTCCGGGTGTGCACCCACACCCGGGACACCAGGAAGGGCGTCACAGCAGGGACCCTGGAGGAGCTGCGGGAGCGGGTGGGAATGACGGACAACACAAAACTCACACACACATACATGCACACACACACACACACACACACACACACACACACACACACACACACACACACACACACACACACACACACACACACACACACACGCGCATGCATGCATGCACACACACACACACACACACACACACACACACACACACACACACACACACACACACACACACACACACACACACAAAAACACACACACACACACACACACACACATGCATGCACACACACACACAAACATGCACACCGCACGCACACACACACACACACACACAGAAAATGGATTGATTAGTCAATGCTTTGTCGACGCCTTGGTATTCGATGCAGTACAAGAAGGCCTCTCACACGGCTCCTTGGCTCATCCCCCTCCCCCAGGCGTGTCAGTCCCTGCTGCTGGCGCTGTCGGCCGTGTCCGTGGTGCTGGTGTGTGAGGAGGACGGCACCGAGGTGGACTCGGAGGAGTTCTTCATGGCGCTGCCGGACAACACCGTGCTCATGACCCTGGAGGGTGGCCAAACATGGAAGCCAATACCGGTACGTCAAACCAGGGCAGGAGCTTGCCTTTTTACTGGTTTACGGTTTCGTCCTTGATAATTTAAGGAGCTGTAGGTATTATTTAAGAGCTATTATTTGAGAGTAATTTGTTAGAAGTAACATAGCCATCCGTTAGCTAGCCTATTAGTGATTGAGGTGGGCAGTGAGAAAATCAGTGTCAAGTTGACAGCGCCTGCCGCCGGCCCCTGTATGAGAAAGTATGGATTTTAGACCGCTAATTCGCTAATTTCTGACCTATCGGCATCTCTTTCCTGATTGGTATGGGGAAACGATCATGCCTGTCAATCAATCCCAGATGTGTTAACACAACACTTCCCAAAAGCCTAGAAACATAGGGATGGGGAGAGAAGAGGTAGGGCTGTTTTGGGTTCCTTAGTTTCAAACTCTTGCTATCTGGCTCTTCTCGCTCTATCTCTCTTTACAGCGGCCAAATCTTTCCTTGATCTTTTGGGGGTTTAGTAGTAGTTCGGTGTAATAAAATGTGGCCTGTGAGTGAAGCCCTTTTGAGACTATTACTGATTACTTTTTGGGCTATCCAATTAATACAAGTGACCCACCACCACTGTAGAATATTTTGTTAATTAGCCTTTGTTAATTCATTAAACGTTATTACTCTACTCAGTTTTCAAACATAGGAATGATCCAACGACAAACGGCAGATAATTTTAAAAAAATCGACGTTTATTATGGCTTTCCCATGAACCCATGGGTCCCCTGCTACAAGCCATTTGTCGGACTAAACCCATTTTGTACAGTCTGTGTTTGACAAGCACTGCGTTAAACAAGCAGAAGACGAGATAAGCAAATGGTCACTCTGTCCCTCATTATAAAAACAAACAAAATAATCGGTTGATAAAACAAAGATTCAAATGTATTGTGTGTTGTACACTCTATGGCCTGGTGGATTGTGATCAGCGATGTTTCGCTTACCTTGGTTTAGTGCCACCATGAAGGTGGACCACCATGAAACGACCACTTATTTAAAAGTAATTTTTGAAAAAGGTGTTCTTATATTTGATGCAATTAGATAGAAATGACTGACCTACCTAACCCTTCTTTTTGTGGACTCTGGACCCTCAGGGTGCAGTCGTCAGTCAATACCAAGGCAGCAACAAAAAGCCACGCAACGGAAAAGACATTGCCCGCGTCACCTTTGACCTGTACAGGATACACCCCAAGGACGTCTTTGGGTCTCTGAGCGTCAATGCCACCTACCGGGGCCTGTACTCCATCGGTGCTGACTTCCAGTGCCTGGGGCCCAAGAAAATCCTCAGGTATTGAGCATCGGATGGGGATAGGATCTCGCAAAGCGGGCAAAAACGACGGGCAGAGGCTATGAGTTCAAATACATATGGGCTGATGTACCATCACGTTCCTCAGCTGATTTCTGTTCAACCTCCCCCCCACCGCAGGGAAGTTCTGAGGGTCGCCTCCACTCTGCTGCAGGCCGCCGGACACCTGCTCATCACCTCGGCCTCCATGATCCGCCGCATCATCGAAGGGGCGGAGCTCTGGCAGCCCCAGAGGGAGGGCGAATATACAGCCAATTGGAACTGAGCATTGCTAAGGGGGAGGTTTTTAGTGAATGAACCTTGAAGCCTTCAATTCTAGGAGAAGGTACGTTGGTTCAACAGTGACCGGGCCATTGCTCGGAGAAGGGGCAAACACATGTTTATCTAATCATGACCCTGATTAGAGGCAGTGGCATGCGTCCAGGTCCATAATTATCTTAACGAGCTACACTTGTTGTTGTTGGTTGGCTCATCATCTTGCTAGGAATTGGACTATAATTGGTTTGTTGGTTATTCAGTATAGCTTTAGAGTTATAGAAATGTCGTATGGTCTGTGACTTTCCAAAGTCCATGGCATCTTTCTGATTTTTTTTTCCTTATGACCCAATTGACAATTGAAAATCATATGTTTTTTATGTTTGGGAAGTCAAGTTAATTTCTAACAGAATATAACTTCCTAGCAGAAGACTGGCATTCAAGTCTCATTGCATTTCTGTTATTTTGTATATTAGGAATTATGAGTGATGTTTTCTAATCTGTGGTGTAAAATAAAAAGAGCAAATGTTTGACAAGAAGAGAACCAATTCTTTACTAACATCAGAAAGGAAAATCCTGCTTTACACATGAAGGTAAACATAAAACATTAGAATTTTAGAAACTGAACAAAACAAAAATCCCGGGTCCAAACGAACTAAAGACACCGATGTCTTTACACAACCATCCAAAAGCCCTGAGCCTCCTTCCGGCAGGTCTCCCCACGATGGCCTCGTACACCTCCTCGGCCTCAGTGAGCAGGGGCGGGAGCGGTGGAGATGGGGATGGGGATCGACCGCTCCTCCAGCTTCAACCTCCAGGTCCCAGCCCCGGGCCCGCTGGCCGCCTCTCGGCCGGCCCCGGCCTCCCCCGTACACAGGTGCTTCATCCTCTGCCGCTGCCGCATGCGAGCCAGGACCCGCTGCTGGTCCCCGGGGGTGATCCAGCGGGGCTCGGTGTTCTTTATCTCATAGCGCGTGTCGCCAAACCACTGGATCAGTCGGGTGCGCTGCAGGCCCGTCCACTCCGAAAGCCAGTCGTAGTCGCACGGGTTGGGGTACTGGCAGGCCAGGAAGGCCCGACGCAGCTGCTCCAGCTGCTCCTTGGTCTTGTTCTTGGGTTTGGCGTCCGGCGTACTGGCCTTGGCCTTCGACGTGCCTAGGTCGCCGAGGGCTGACGTGTTACCGTGGGCGGAGCCATTGCCGGGGGCGACGCCGTCTACGCCATCGTCGTCTCTGCTCACAGTTGCCGTCGAGTCGGCTTTTCGACCTGCGTGGTTCTCACCGGCCCCCGGTGGCCCCCTGTGGCCCTTGCTGGCAAGCGGGATCTCGCTAACCTGAACTTTGGGCAACAGGTCAAAGGGCGTCTTCTTCTTCTTCCTGTGTCGTCTGTCCGGACGTCGTACAGACGACACAGGAGAGGGCGTCGGGGATGCTGTGCTCTCAGGGACGGGCTCCTGGTTCGTGAGCAACGCCATTCCTCCTTCGACGCGTCCGGGCTCCCCGTCTTTCCTCTTTGGGGGGTCCTCCTCCTCCGTCGACTTTGCCCCCTTCCTGACCCGTGCCCTGTCCCCTTTGTCCCTGGCACTCGTTTTGCCCTTTTCATTCTCCTCCCCCAGCTTTCTTTTACAGGGCCGGCCGGGGGTCTCCACCCTCCCCTCCTGCCCTTGCTCCTCCCCCTCCTCCTCCTCCTCACCTCCTACCTCCACCCTTACGCCCGTCTCCCCTGACCCTCCCCCTTGGCCCTCGCCCTCCTCTCCCTTTTCTGTGGCCACGCCTCTCGCTCCCATCTTCACACAAAAACCTGACCCCTCGCTGCTCCCTCTCTCACCAGCCTCCTCCAAAACTTCTTCCCTTGCCGCCTCCTCCTCGTCCTCCTCCTCCTCCTCCTCCTCGTCCTCCTCCTCCTCGTCCTCCTCCTCCTCTTTCTCCGCCTCCTCCTCTTTCTCCGCCTCCTCCTCTTTCTCCTCCCCCTGCTCCCTCACCGCCTGTGGGTCGTCCTCCCCAACCACCACCGCCGCCTTCGACGCCCTCGCCGGTCGTCGGCGCCCCGGGCCCAGCAGCCTCCTGGGTCGTCCGTACGGACGGCCTACAGACGACACAGGAGGAGGCGTCGGGGACGCTGTACTCTCGCCCGTCTCCCCTGAGCCTCCCCCTCGGCCCTCGCCCTCCTCTCCCTTTTCTGTGGCCACGCCTCTCGCTCCCATCTTCACTGACCCCTCGCTGCTCCCTCTCTCGCCAGCCTCCTCCAAAACATCTTCCCTTGCCGCCTCCTCCTCCTCCTCCTCCTCCTCTTTCTCCTCCCCCTGCTCCCTCACCGCCTGTGGGTCGTCCTCCCCCCCCACCACCACCGCCGCTTTCGCCGGTCTTTGGCGCCCCGGGCCCAGCAGCCTCCTTCGGACCGCGCAGATGTCAGCATAGTCCCAGCTGATGCCGTAGTGGAGGCGCTGGAACATAAACCACACGCGCACGTGGTCCAGGTGCAGGGAGCAGCGCCGTGCCAGCTTCGCCATCTCCTCCCGCTTCGGATAAGGGAACACTTCGAAGGCCCCGTCCAGGGTGTCGGCCGCGTGGGCTACTTCCTGGGCGATGGAGTTGGAGTGGACCCACAGCAGCTTGTTGTCCGCGGAAAACACAGGGAGGCACAGGGTGCTGTTTTTGTTGAGGCTGAAGGCTTGGGCCTGGGTGAGGGAAGGGAGGGGGGAGCCGGCGGGCGTAGCCACCCTGCATGGGGAGAGGGAAACTGGAGGGCACGGGGGACATGAGAGGGGGCTCTTATTTTGTAAAGTAAATCCCTCTATGTCCACAGGGCTGACAGACGTGGATTCCTCCTCGAAAACCTGCAACGACCAACAAAAATGTACTTGACTGATATTGTCATACTTATCATAACTTATCATACTCAACATTCATATGTGCAATTAAATCCCTATCCGTGAGTGAAATATGAGAGTCCTACAAGAAGAGCTTAAAAAAACAAAACACAAAGTAGAATCACCTAACTGAAGACCTTCCGATGTTGGCCTACATTTGCCCTACTTATATCAGGGCGCACAGACTGTATCGTATATATTTGGGCGCAAGTTCAGCTCTATTCTGCAGGCCAAACACATATGACGTCTGCGTTGAACGGAGATAACAGAAACATAGGCTACAGCAAATTAAAAAAACCGAGAGCATACTTGTTAGAAATCTTGTAACACAACTCACTTAATCTTTTTATTTGTAATCCAACACGCATCAGACTCACCATAGTGATGTTATTGATGCTTTTGTTCAGCGATGGCTGTTTGCTGAGCAATGGCAGCAGTAGGCAGGTGGCTGAACTCACTCAACGGGGAGGTGAACATCCGAGATTTCACCACTTCGTTAGGATTTTCCCTATTACGTTTGGGAGAACCTCAGTGTATAGCTGGGACTTAAAATACATCGAGTGTGGTTGTGAAAGAGGGTTAGCAAGTTTGAAAATTACGAAATCTTTAATTGATTGCACCTCACACAAACGCCGGCGGAGTATTATTTAACATCGAGGAAAAGGCGCCCTCTAGAGGCTAAGGCCTTATTGGCTGAAATCTGCCTGGAACATTTAAATTGGACGGTGGTTGGACGAGAAATCCTGCCGTGAGTGGGGAGGTTAGGCGACTGTGGCTGTGGTGTCAAGTGCAAGCCCCCGGGAACAGAACATACTGTGGATGGGTCCCTCGATTAATTTGGCCCAGAAGTAGATCTCTACGTTCACTCCAATATAAGTGGGGAACAGGAATGTGCCTCCGCAAAAAATGGCTGGGTATCAATCAAATGCTCATAATTATCTTTATGCCATGTACTAAAAAAGTTTTCTCTTTTCAAAACGCCACCTCAAGCGTTTTATTAGCCGTTCTATGTAATTATTTTTTGCTGGAGAAGGAGGGGTGGGCAGCTGAAAGGACTCGTAGTGAAACAAATGTTTCGGCCCGGGATTCGAGAGGGCCTAGTGCACCACTCCGTTAACTTCTCGTGTCTGAGGTTTTTCCTTTTACTTGGCATGAATGACGTTTATGGTTTAGTCACTGATGTGACTTTTCAGACTCTCACTCTCTGCTTGCGATCATTGCGATTCACCATGTATAAATCCCTCTAAAAGCAGTCGGCAGACATCAGTGGTTTCCTTTGACGTGTTTTATTGCAGACTTTTACTCCAACTTCACCGTGAAAACTATAGATGAACACACACAGTACAACAGAAATCACGGCATTAGCTTTACATAAAATCATAAATTACACGGCACACAAAGAGCCAAACAAGCAAAACAATGCAGGGAAACCACAAAAAACATACCTCGTTGGCTGCATGCTATTTACAGGGACTTTGAAACTAGATTATTTTCGGCGATGCATATCACAAGCTGTTCAGCTTCTCTTATTGTAGCAAAAGTCTTTACCACCTGTAACTGCAGAATTTGAATGCGTACACTAAAGTCACAGTAAATTTGAAGTCGTATATATTTATTTTGCATGTGTAGGCCTACTCTAAAGTCACAAATGTGTAACAGTACATTTGTAGTCGTAAACATTTGTTATACAATTGTAAACACAAAATAGGGTCTACGAATATGCACATCTGTGTTACAGGTGCACAAAACCTTTTGCTAAAAATATTGCAGCGTAGTTGGTGCAAAACACATTCGCACACCCGTGTTTCATAATCTGAGAACATGCCCAAAAGGTGTGCATTCGTAAACCCAAATTTGAACTAATGCATCAGAAGTTGCACATCTGTGAAAAATTTCCTCACAAATAAAATGATATCGAACGCTATGTTAATTCAGCATTTTAATGAGCGAGCACAAATCCATTTTATAACTGCTCGAATCTGCTCCTGCAAGTCTCAGCTGTGGGTTTTTTTGCAGGTAGGTTTGCAACACGTCTAGGTGGTAAATGTGTAGCAAAAGTATTCGCATCCTAGATGCCAGAGCGTAGATGCCATAGCGCCTTATGGGCTCGTCCCGTGCGCGCGCGAGGGACAAGGCGAAGCCTATACGGCGTATCCCTACATGAAATGGAACTGTCGAGGTGTGCTTGAACCCTCAGGATTCCTACTAGGTATCCTTTTTCCTCTGCAGCAACATGCTCAGGGAGTTCCGTCGGTCGTCTTTGGTTACACTTTGATACACTTCGCCCCCCAACTGCTGTCTGTAAAAAACGTTCCTGTGGTCCATAGACAGAGACATCCAAGGTCCCAATGTTGTGAGCGGGTCAAAGGTAACGTTGGCGTTCCCCGAGGTCGATGGTTTTCTGGGCACACCTCGGCGCTGCTGCTCCTGCTTTTAGACATTTAAGTTAATCGTATTAAATGTAGACCTCATACTGTTCCTTGAACTTGGTGAAATAAATTCCGTTTGTTTCTTGTTCTGACTGAAAAACAACTTATCCCTGCTTGACCGCACCTAGCACCTTTAATGCAATAGCTCTATCAGAGAGGCGTTTTCAAACACGCTTACTTTCAACCTTCTGTTAACGAAACTTAGATACGCCATCAATTTAAGTACAATTTAAATGGATTTTAAATGAAATTTAAATGTTCCAGGCAGATTTCAGCCAATAAGGCCTTAGCCTCTAGAGGGCGCCTTTTCCACGATGTTAAATAATACACCGCCGCACCGATCTCTTATTTGTGTGAGGTTCGATCAATAAAATATTTAGATATTTTCAAACTTGGAAACGATAGTTATGTTATTATAACTAAAATTTCTATGATTGTAGGCGTAGCCGTCTATCCAAAACGCATCAGACTCACCATAGTGATGTTATTGATGCTTTTGTTCAGCGATGGCTCAGTTTGCTGAGCAATGGCAGCAGTAGGCAGGGGGCTGAACTCACTCAACGTGGAGGTGAAAATCCGAAATTTCACCACTTCGTTAGGATTTTCACTTTTAAGTTTTGGGAGAACCCCACTGTATAACTGGGACTTAAAATACATCGAGTGTGGTTGTGAAAGAGGGTTCTATTTCATGTAGACTACTCCGTCTAGGCTACGCCTTGGGCTTGTCTCGCGCGCCCTGAAAATGTCAAACTATGCACCAATCAGCGTGGGTACCGCCCACATTTCCCACGGAATCGTGTCTATATAAAGCGGTGTATACCGTCGCTCAACCTCCACGCTTTTCTTTCAACATTAAGAGGGTACAATACGCCTACAATCATAGAACTAGAATTATAATAACATAACTATCGAACTATTTCATGTAGGCTACGCCGTCTAGGCTTCGCCTTATGGGGCTAAGGTGAAGCTGCGAGCGGAGCCCGATCAATGTACTCCTGCTGGACCCCAGTCAAAACGACTTAAGTCACCAGAGCACATTAATCATCTTAATGTATTCTCGATTTTCCACTGATAAGCACAAGTGCTGAAAGAAAAGGGAGGATGAGCGACGGTATACACCGCTTTATATAGACACGATACAGTGAGAAATGTGGGCGTTGCCCACGCTGATTAGTGCATAGTTTGACATTTTCAGCGCGCGCGAGACAAGCCCATAAGGCGAAGCCTAGACGGCGTAGCAATAGCATACATGAAATAGAACCATCTTTCACAAAAGCAACTGAACAAAAGCATCAATAACATCACTATGGTGAGTCTGATGCGTGTTGGATTACAAATAAAAAGATTAAGTGAGTTGTGTTACAAGATTTCTAACAAGCAAGCTCTCGGGTTTTTTTCCGACTAGCCTAATTTGCTGTAGCCTAGCCTGTGTTTCTGTTATCTCCGTTCAATGCAGACGTCATATGTGTTTGGTCAGCAGAATAGAGCGGAACTTGCACCCAAAGACATACAATACAGTGTGTGCGCCCTGATATAAGGGGGTCATCCCTATGTTCCCATGGTCCTATGTTGCCCACTCGGGGAACATAGGACTTCCCCCCCCGTTTTTTCCAAAAAGGGTCCTATGTTCCCCTGTAGCAAAACATACCGGGGAACATAGGACCCTTTATCTGAAAAAGAGTCCTATGTTCCCCACTGTTGCGGGGGAACATAGGACCCTTTTCTGGAAAAGGGTCCTATGTTCACCGAAATCTATCAATCTTTACGGTAGACTCTCAGCATGTCCAGCAGGCATACCTTCGCATGGCCCACCTTAGCTAGCGCAGCCCAAAACTTAAATTTGCAAAGCAGCTACTTTCTGGTTACCTGGCAGTTCATTTTTTTGCTTTTTAAATCTAGGATTACGCATGTTTGTATAGTCCCACCCCTAATCATATTGTCTTGCATCGAGGCTTAGCTTTTCCTTTTATTATCCTACCTGTTCTCCATTGTATTGTGCACCCTTGTGGAGAGTTTAAAACTAAATGTCATTATACAATCACCTCTAATAACGTTTCATTTAATTTGTTTAATTAGATCTGTTTCAGATATGAGTGCTGTACGAAATGTATAAATATCTGTTTCAGATATAAAGTGATATACAGATATAAATATATATAATAGGCTACAACAAGGCAGAACAAGAACCCAACTACCTTCATTAAAAGAAACATAAAGCGACCAACTACCATGTATGTTAATAGGCTAAAGAATGGAAACTATTGAGTCGCTGATCTATTGAATAATCACTGGCACACTTTATTTACAAAAAATATATTTAATTGTCAGCTTAGTCTTGTATTGGACTGGACAGGAGGAGAACACAGGCATGGAAGACAAACTCTAACCACTGAGCAAAAAGCCTAGGTTTCCCAATAGTATCTGTCTGCGTCCAGCTTGTAGTAGTAACTTGTAGTAGGAGGCGTAACTTGTAGTCAGAGGAGGCGTAACTTGTAGTAGGAGGCGTAACTTGTAGTAGGAGGCGTAACTTGTAGTTGGAGGCGTGTCTAGTACCTACTTTTCTAAACGTGGAAGTGATCTGTATGTAGCAGTGATGCGCGGGTACATAAATGACCGCAACTCAGACATCAAATATTAGGCCTTCTATAAAATAATGCACCCGGGACACCATGAGTCATATGCATGAAAATAAGCCTATTACAATTTTACAATGACATGTAATGCATATAGCAGTTTAACGTGGGGAACCTGCTTAAGTTTAGCCTACTTAATCCCTTTAACAAAAAGACTGCAGATTAATAATTCAAAGAATTAAAGACAGCAGATTAATAATTCAAATAATTGTATTGAATACATATTGTTATTGATCGCATGCTGCATGTTTTCAAGGTCCTGCATGAGAGAAAACAATGAATTAAAATAAATATTACTGATAGAAACAAGACAAGAACAATGTCACTAACAGGAGGATAGTTATTAGAAAGCCTTCATATTATAGCGTTCACATTACAAGCCCTCATTTTATATATATTTGCCGGTCTTCAATCCATGGATTTCTCAGGTACGTCATCACTGTTGCACTGTGCAAACTCGGGGCAGAAAGAAGCAAGCAACATCTACTAGCCTGTACAGTATAGATTATTTTGTGACTGTTCAGTGTGCATCTCAAACGTGTGCATCGACTTCACCGAGGTGGTGAAAGCTGGGGTTTCTTCCAACGTTAAAACAGTAGGCCTAAGCGTTCGAACATTTCATAAAGAATGTTAAAAAGGTATAACAACCACAAGTAGTCTTCCCTAGTTCTAGAGTTCATTAAGCTTGTAAAAACAAAAAAATAATATTCTTGTTAATCCACTTCTTGTAACTTACCGACATGAATATCTGAAGATACTATAAACGACAATGTCTCATCCTAAATACCTACTGACCTCGGTAGTATCGGAAGGCCTTTAGTTAGGGGATTCTACTTTGTGTTTTGTTTTTTAAGCTCTTCTTGTAGGCCTCTCATATTTCACAAATTTCATATTTCACTCACGGATAAATCCGAATTTGTGACTGAGGGGATTTAATTGCACATATGAATGTTGAGCATGATAAGTTATGATAAGTATGACAATATCAGTCAAGTAAATTTTTGTTGGTCGTTGCAGGTTTTCGAGGAGGAATCCACGTCTGTCAGCCCTGTGGACATAGAGGGATTTACTTTACAAAATAAGAGCCCCCTCTCATGTCCCCCGTGCCCTCCAGTTTCCCTCTCCCCATGCAGGGTGGCTACGCCCGCCGGCTCCCCCCTCCCTTCCCTCACCCAGGCCCAAGCCTTCAGCCTCAACAAAAACAGCACCCTGTGCCTCCCTGTGTTTTCCGCGGAAAACAAGCTGATGTGGGTCCACTCCAACTCCATCGCCCAGGAAGTAGCCCACGCGGCCGACACCCTGGACAGGGCCTTCGATGTGTTCCCTTACCCGAAGCGGGAGGAGATGGCGAAGCTGGCACGGCGCTGCTCCCTGCACCTGGACCACGTGCGCGTGTGGTTTATGTTCCAGCGCCTCCACTACGGCATCAGCTGGGACAACGCCGACATCTGCGCGGTCCAAAGGAGGCTGCTGGGCCCGGGGCGCCAAAGACCGCCGAAAGCGGCGAAGGCGGCGGTGGTGGTTGGGGGGGAGGACGACCCACAGGCGGTGAGGGAGCAGGGGGAGGAGAAAGAGGAGGAGGAGGAGGAGGAGGAGGCGGCAAGGGAAGATGTTTTGGAGGAGGCTGGCGAGAGAGGGAGCAGCGAGGGGTCAGGTTTGTGTGTGAAGATGGGAGCGAGAGGCGTGGCCACAGAAAAGGGAGAGGAAGGCGAGGGCCGAGGGGGAGGCTCAGGGGAGACGGGCGAGAGTACAGCGTCCCCGACGCCTCCTCCTGTGTCGTCCGTCCGCCGTCGGTACGGACCACCCAGGAAGAAGAAGAAGAAGACGCCCTATGACCTTTTGCCCAAAGTTCAGGTTAGCCCACTTGCCAGCAAGGGCCACAGGGGGCCACCGGGGGCCGGTGAGAACCACACAGGTCGAAAAGCCGACTCAACGGCAACTGTGAGCAGAGACCACGATGGCGTAGACGGCGTCGCCCCCGGCAATGGCTCCGCCCACGGTAACACGTCAGCCCTCAGCGACCTGGACACGTCCAAGGCCAGTGGGCCGGACGCCAAACCCAATAACAAGAACAAGACCAGGGAGCAGCTGGAGCAGCTGGAGCAGCTGAATCATCTGCGTCGGGCCTTCCTGGCCTGCCAGTACCCCGAACCGAGCGACTACGACCGGCTGACGGAGTTGACGGGCCGGCAGCGCCAAAAACTGGCCCAGTGGTTTGCCGACAGGCGCTATGACCTGAAGAACTCCAAGCCCCGCTGGATCACCCGCCAGGACCAGCAGCGGGTCCTGGCTCGCATGCGGCTGCAGCAGAGGGTGAAGCACCTGTGGATAGCGGACGCCGGCCTAGAGAAGGACAAAGACCCGGGGGCTGGGACCTGGGGGTTGAAGCTGGAGTAGCGGTCGGCGATCCCCATCCCCACCGCCACCATCTCCACCGCTCCCGCCCCTGCTCACTGAGGCCGAGGAGGTGTACGAGGCCATCGTGGGGAGACCTGCCGGAAGGAGGCTCAGGGCTTTTGGAAGGTTGTGTAAAGACATCGGTGTCTTTAGTTCGTTTGGACCCGGGATTTTTGTTTTGTTCAGTTTCTAAAATTCTAATGTTTTATGTTTACCTTCATGTGTAAAGCAGGATTTTCCTTTCTGATGTTAGTAAAGAATTGGTTCTCTTCTTGTCAAACATTTGCTATTTTTATTTTACACCACAGATTAGAAAACATCACTCATAATTCCAATCCTAATACACAAAATTACAGAAATGCAATGAGACTTGAATTCCAGTCTTCTGCTAGGAAGTTATATTCTGTTAGAAATTAACTTGACCTCCCAAACATCAAAAACATACGATTTTCGATTGTCTATTGGGTCATAAGGAAAAAAAAATCAGAAAGATGCCATGGGCTTTGGAAAAGTCACAGAGCATACGACATTTCTATAACTAAAGCTATACTGAATAACCAAAAAAACAATTATAGTCCAATTCCTAGCAAGATGATGAGCCAACCAACAACAAGTGTAGCTCGTTAAGTTAATTATGGACCTGGACGCATGCCACTGCCTCTAAACACTGTCATGATTAGATAAACATGTGTTTGCCCATGGATCGGTCACTGTTGAACAAATGTACCTTCTCCTAGAATTGAAGGCTTCAAGGTTCCTTCACTAAAAACCTCCCCCTTAGCAATGCTCAGTTCCAATTGGCTGTATATTCGCCCTCCCTCTGGGGCTGCCAGAGCTCCGCCCCTTCGATGATGTGGCGGATCATGGAGGCCGAGGTGATGAGCAGGTGTCCGGCGGCCTGGCGAATCTAAGTTTCGTTTTCGTTTACAGAAGATTGAAAGTCAACGTCTTTGCCAACGCCTCTCGCATAGAGCTATTAGGCTACATAAGCTAGGTGCGGTCCAGCAAGGAGAAGTGGTCTTTCAGTCAGAACAAGAAACAAACGGAATTTATTTCCCCACGTTCAAGAACAGTTTCAGGTCTACTTTTAATACGATTAACTTAATCGAAGACATGTATAAAAGCATAAGCAGCAGCAGCAACCAGGCGGGGGACAGGAAGCAGCCAGCTATTTTCTGTGACATGTGTGCGGAGGAGGACCGGAGGGCCGCGGCGAAGACGTGCATGAAGTGCGAGATCTCCATGTGTGTTGAGCACCTCCAGCCGCACCTGACCACACCGGTTCTACTTCTATCTCACCCTCTGACCGAGCCCATGGCTCCCGGGGCGGAGGGCTTGGGTGGGACGAGGTGCCCCCAACACGGAAAGCTCCTCGAGTACTACTGCCTGGACGACCTGACGAGTGTGTGCGTGTCGTGCGCCATCGAAGACCAGCATCGCCTCCACAACATGAAGACCTTTCCGAAGGCGCAAGCGGAGCTGGTGGAAAAGATCGCGGAGGGGGAGCGAGCTATGGCCGCAAAGCGAAAAGAAAGCGAGGAGCTGGGGAAATGGGAACAGAGTAAAAGGGAAGAGGTGAGCCAATACAGCTTGCGCCTTATCGATGCCGTTACGAAACTGCGCGACATGACCCTGAACCGCGTACAGAGCTCGGTCTCTGCCCGCATGGGCTGCATCGCGACCGGCGGTAGTAGCATACAGGCGGTCATGGGTGAAAAGGACACCTTCCGTTTCCTGCAGCTCTATTCCCAAGTGAACCAGGACATGGAAAGGGCTAAAGCGGTTGATCTGAGGAAGGGATTGGAGACGGGGCAGGAGTGTGACAAGTTATCCCAGGAGTTGCAGGAAGTGGGGGCAGAGATGATGGATCAAGCGACCAAGTTATGCGGCTCCGTGTTGATGTTTGTTGACCCAGAAAACCAACGAGAGACACCGGGGAACGCCAACGCTATCTTTGCACCGCGGACATTGGTACAAGGGATGTCGCTGTCTGCGGACCTCAGGAAAGCCTTTTACAGCCAGGCCCAGCAGTCTGGGACGAATAATCAGTGTACTCTGCTGATTAAAGACGCCAACTCGACGAGCCCCCTCCACAGTTGGAAAATTGCCGTGTCGGAGTACTACGATTGGACCATAGGCTTCTGCGAACATGAATCTACGTTAGCTCAAGGAATTGTGTACGCGCTGTGTATCAAAGACGACCTACTGAGCTACCTGAAGAACAATCCCCTGGACAACCCAATTGGAGCCATTGGAATCCCGCATCAGATCCCAGGAGTGGTCAGACCTAAAACTGTCGAAGTGTGCTGGAACCCTCAAGATTTCTCGTTATCCTTTTTCACCTGCAGCAGCCGTCATTACCAACGGAGACTCATCGTTTCCATTGATGTGGGAAACAGTAGTTCTGTCTTGAAGCCATTTGTTAAACTGCAGAGCAGCCTTGCTCTGCAGCAGCCAAAACTTCAGCAGCAGATAAATAGCGTAGGCCTAGGGCAATTTTGGGGCCAACAAAACATTGGTTACCATAACAACTCATTCAATGTGACAAGCCTACTTTGTGAACTCTTGTAGTAGAAGTTGTCACATCACACTTTGATGGCCACAGAGAACACATGCACTAGAGGGCGCTCTTTCTAAATTGTAACAAACACGCGCACCAAGGATCTGAATGAACGGGTAACTTTCAGTTTAATGTTAATACGAAATGCAAGGATAAAAGGAAGTGTAATTATGTCAATTATTGTCGAAAGTATTTTTTTTTTATGGCAAAGAGATTGAGGCAAGAGTATACAAGTGTGTCATGTTTCACATTTTATCTATAAATATTAACTTTTTGGTAACCTGTTATTATAATTATTTGAGAGAGGACCCAGCACAGTTGCCTGTGCCCAATTTCTCAGTAAATTATGATCCGCTTGATAAGAATAAAAAGCAATGATTGGTGAATTGCCATTTGCAACAAAATAGCAGTGGACTCCTGATAGGGCGGATCCCGAGCAGTGGAAGCTGAAGCTGTATGTTCTCGTCTAGACTACAGAAATGGTTGTTGTGGTCAATATATTATTTTTGCTTTCCCATGGAATTAAACAGTAGGTCTGCTTGGTTAAAAGACAATTACAAATGTTATTTTTTTTTTTTTAGTTTTACAAACTAGTATAAATTCGAAACCAGCAGTTTATATGCTATGCTAAAATGTGTGTGGAAGTAGCAACAGCAGTAGCTAGTAGAAAAATATAGCCTAGTGAGGTCTACAGGGAGCAGGCAAAAGTGCAGAGAGTGTAATATCAATACATGTATTTATTGGTGGGTCAAAGTATGGTTGAAATGATAAATGGGCTAGCCTACATCTTTGTAGCGGGTTTTTTCGGCCCCTGCCTAACCCGAACTACATTCTGAGACTGTCTGCCAGCCATACTTTTAATACAGAAATATTGAAATCCTGACCTCTACTGGCATCCAACTGGAATTCATGTTTCAGATATTACTCGCATAATTGCTTTTGAAATTATAATGATTGAACTTTGGCCAGATATATCAGCAACCGTTTAATTGGGATTTCTTTCAAAAGCTATTTTGAATCTGTCAACCGTTGTAGTCTTTAATAGACTTGAATTCAGTTGAAAGCCATAATATCACTGAGATAATTAACATGGTTTGTGAAAATGAAATAAAATGAATGTATTACAGAACAAAAGTGTCGTGTATGTTGTATATTTCAATGTCAATATTTGTAGCCCAAAAAAATTACTAGTGCCATTCCTCAAGTGGAAAGTACATAAATCCCTCAAAGTTAAAACTCGTCATTAACATTTCATTAATTTATGAGATCGCTAGTGTAATTTTGGTCATAGAATGAATAATACCTGTAACACCAACACGGAGTAGTTCTCCATGTGCATCAATGTCCTTTTGATGGAAGGTCGCTCTATTAGCAGTGGAATGTGTAGCAGTTTACTTTTTTTGGTACTTATCGGCTGGTATCAAAAACATCTCATCTAAATGTGGAGTTTTGACTCAACCCTTGACCCTGCCAGTGAGATCTTCCCAGCCTAAACGTTCTCCATCAAACAAAACAACTCTTTGCGTTTACCGACAAGGCAAGTTTTGCACACAAACGTGCACCCTTGGGAATGATGAAACACTCAAGACAGTGCTGCATGGAATGATGCCGTGGCACTGAAACACCTCATCGATCCATGGAATAGAAGAGCAGGCGCTCTTACAAAGACATCAGAGGTAGTGCGACGTCACTCAGGATGGGCCTTCTGTTTGAGACGGGGGGGGGGGGTGGGGGGGTCGAGACTAGATTGCAGGGGGGGGATGGGACTAGATTGCAAGGTGGTTGGAGGTGAGGGGGGGGGACTAGATTGCAGTGGGGGGGGGGGTGGGACTAGATTGCAAGGTGGTTAGAGGGGGGTGGGGGATGGGACTAGATTGCAGGGGTGGGAGGGGGAGGGCTCCCTAGCTGTCATTGCCGAAGACGGTGTTGAGCTGCTGGGTGACCCTGATGAAGGTGGTGCGGCGGCTCAGCTCCTTCAGCTTCCCGGCGCCCACGTACGTGCACGAGGAGCGCACGCCGCCCAGGACGTCCCGCACCGTGGCCTCCACCGGGCCCTTGAAGGGAACCTCCACCGTCTTCCCCTCAGACGCTCTGTGGGGGGGCGGGGAGGACATAGGGGGCAACAGGACAGAGGGATTAGGAGTCGTGAGTCCAGGTGGAATCTAACCGCCTCCCGCTGACCTTGATTTCACTACGGCCACCCTCATTTGACTCGGCCACGCCCTTTCTCACCTGTACTCATCTACGCACCCCTCTGACTTGTATTGGGCCACTCCCCTCTCATCTGTACTTGGCCACGCCCCATCTCACCTGTGCTCATCTACGCACCCCTCTGACTTGTATTGGGCCACGCCCTCTCACCTGTACTCGGCCACGCCCCATCTCACCTGTGCTCATCTATACACCCCTCTGACGTGTATTGGGCCACGCCCTCTCACCTGTACTTGGCCACGCCCCATCTCAGCTGTACTCATCTACACACCCCTCTGACGTGTATTGGGCCACGCCCTCTCACCTGTACTCGGCCACGGCCCCTCTTACCTGGGCTCATCTACCCACAACTCTGACCTGTATGGCCCCCCCACCACCATCTGACCTATGTTGGGCCACGCCCCCCCGCTCACCTGTACTCGGCCACACCCCCGGCATGCTTCTTCATGGCCGTGTCTGAGCTCATGCCGTAGAAGAGCTTGTACTTCTTGCCGTTCTTCTCGATGACCTCGCCGCCGCTCTCCGTGTGGCCCGCCAGCATCCCCCCTAGCATCACAAAGTCCGCCCCCGCGCCTGCAACACACACAAACACACACAGACAGGATGAGGTAGCGCAAGGCAACGCCGCCCTCACCCCCCAAATCCTCACAGTCACAATGTAAGGGTGCGTCGTAAAATAAGAACGGTGGACGAAATCCCAACGTTCAATCCCAGACACTACGTCGATGAAACACATCCACGACGCAGGGCGCTCCTCTGAAGGGCGATGGCGTCCACCGCGGCACCCCGACCCATGTCCTTTTATTCACCTTGAAACAGCCGTTAAACAAAACTCACCGAACGCCTTTGAGACGTCTCCTGGGCAGGTGCACCCCCCGTCCTGCACGAGAGAGGTACAGCAAGAGTGAAGGGACAAACGAGAGGAGGTTAGAAAAGGGGAGATTCCCAGCTGCCTTTCTGCTTGATGACAATGACATGGAGGAGGGTTCTTCCTGGCGGCGGGGGGGCGACGGCGTACCGAGATGATGTGTCCACCGAGGCCATGTGCTGCGTCCGCACACTCCAGGACCGCGCTCAGCTGCGGGTAGCCCACGCCCGTCTTCTTACGAGTGGTGCACACGGAACCTACAGTGGAACGCAACACACACACACACACACACACACACACACACACACACACACACACACACACACACACACACACACACACACACACACACACACACACACACACACACAATGAATTAACATTCGTCATCCTACCTCAAGGGTTCAGCAAAAGGTGTAGAAATTGTCGATGGAGTAGGAAGAAACTAGGACATGAAGACACCAACACATAAAATGCAGGCAGGATGAAGTTGAATGGAAATTAGTCGCTATGCAAATCAGCTGTTGTAGGGAAATTTGCTTTTTGTGTGTCTTCTTATATCCCAGTCAACCAAACAAGTGGTCATTCCAATCCCACTCCCTATTCTGGGTGAAGCGTGAATGACATGCGGAGGTCACCTGGTCCGATGCCTACTTTGATGATGTCAGCTCCGGCCAGGATCAACTCCTCCACCATCTCTCCCGTCACCACGTTCCCCGCCTGGAGAGGTCAGAGAAGAGTTAAAGGGTGTTTGGAACTTCATACATGCATGCATGCCATTCCTAGCTTTATTTATTTATTATAGATCTTATGTATCTGCTCTGGTTGTTTTTGCTGCTGTAACCACAGATCTCCCTTCAGGGATTTCTAAAGTCATGAACCTTATCTTATCACACAGTGCACCTATATATCGTCAGTGTCAAGGAAGCGCCAGCTGATGTTTCGAACATGTCTCGTCTCTTGTCGTTTTCCATTTGACTTTGAATGATTTGTCCTTTGTCGGAAGACACGTTCGGGTGGCCGCTGACCATGATGGTGTGTGTGGGGAACTTCTGCCGGACGTCCTTCACAAAGTTGACAAAGTGCTCGGAGTAGCCGTTTGCCACGTCCACGCAGATGAAATGCAACTGGGGCACCGCCGCCAAGATGGCCGACACCCTGTCAAAGTCGCCGTCGCCGCTGCCCGTACTGACGGCCACGCTCTGACAGAGAGGCGCAGGGAGGGAGAGTCAGAGACATTATTCAATTAAAAAAAACACAACTTTATTGAACGCTCATGTTTGTGACAGCTTACACGTTTTCTCAATTAAAAACACAACCAAAGAAACTTAGGGGTTTCCAGTTGAACAGTTGCTTAGACAAGACAAAGGCTTATCCTATTTCCACAGGTTTTGAATATATATATAAAAATAAATAAGAGAGAGAGGGGGAGGAGAGATAGAGAGAGAGAGAGAGAGAGAGAGAGAGAGGGGGAGGAGAGAGAGAGAGAGAGAGAGAGAGAGAGAGAGAGAGAGAGAGAGAGAGAGAGAGAGAGAGAGAGAGAGAGAGAGAGAGAGAGAGAGAGAGAGAGATGAAATAAAGGTTGAGAAAGTGACACTGTTTCTGTGAGACACACACACATTTTTGCACAGTACGTCCACAACGGTTGTGTAAATGAAGACGGGGGGGACATTGTTTGTTGTTTGTGTATCGAAAGGTAAGGTTGATATAGAATGACCAGGAGAGGTGGGGGCTTCTAACATACAGCGCTTTTCTCCAAAGATATACTGTACAAGCAAGGTACCTGAATGCATTCAGGATGCTTAGCGGCAAACTCCTTCCAGTCGTCCACAGAGTAGTGCTTATGGATCGTGGTGAAGAGAGTGAACTAAGAGAGAGAGGAACGATCAGAAGAGAGAGTGAGAGGTTGAGAGAGTGACAGAGAGGACACTAAATGTGATAATTTGCTGTTCACCAAGACTTAATTACAGAATATTCATATTTTGGTTTAAAATATTCCACGATATTTCTTCACCTAGTGGCTCCGGACCATCAATATTAACAATAAATTAATAACCTTAGCCCCCTAACTTTAGGTTGCTTACCCTGACATCCAAACCCCAACTCCTTAATTAAAAAACCTATTCCATCCTACAAATCTTGTTTCTGCAAAGATAAATAATCTTCAGATAATGGTTATCTTGTCCTATTGCTGCTCAGAATTGCTTTTTATAGGCCACCTTGTGCAAGGCCAGGGCCATCTCGAAGTTTCCCACGGTGTCCATGTTGGCAGCAATGATAGGAATTCCTCTGTAGCTGCCTTTGGAGTTTCGGAAGCTGAAACTCCGTATGAGGTCAACCTTGGAAAGGTAAAAGGCAGGTGAGGGAGGTTATTGTAGTTTTATACACATTTAAACTCAACAAAAAATAAAAAACTGCTGGATTAGTATTACCTCACTCCGCGACTTGAGAGTGCTGCGCTTGGGTCGAAGCAGGACATCTTTGAAGTCAAGCTTGACGTCATTTTCGATGCGAGGCATTCTGGTGACAGATTAAGTATAACGAGAAAATGTGTAATACTTGTGAACCAATATCATCCATCCAGAACCGTGGGAGAGAAGTGTATCATGTGCGTGCTACACTCAAACACACAAAAGGTAGGGCTTTCAGGTCAGGTCACATGCAGGGCCCCTATAGAAAACAAACATTGACAATTTACGTAACCATTACAAAGTGCACACATGAAACACATTAAGAAGGTTATAACCATTTAACTCGAATGTAATAACTAGAATTGTAACACTGACCAACGAAACAGCTTTTACGAAATAATTCCTTCATTTTGACTCAATCCTTCCATACGGTCCCATAATAATGTATGTCATACGAATTAGCTTCCGTGAGCAGTCGCAATGAAAGTTAACAATGACAGCAAACCATGTCAACCAACAACAGATATAATACAGGACCTGGAATGTAGGTCAAATTAAACCGCTATTTGACATTACTATAATATTCTGAGGCGTCCAGCACCAGTATATTACTTACTTTAGGTATTGGGCGGATTAATTGTTCCCTTTGAAATCAGCGCTTCAGCCTAGCTCCAGGACTTTTTAAAGGGGAGACTTCATGGTGGCGGACCGGAATCTTCTTTTGTAGTTTTTCTAGAACATGCTTTCGTTGCAAGGGAGAAAAAATAACTACAAAATAATCGACTCTGCCTTCTAGTGGACAGACGCCTTAAAAGTCTTCTACAAATTACCTTCCAACGGGTGGACATGTGTATGTTAATTGCACCAAAGCTATAGGTATTGCTCAAATGTGTCTGTCATATTTGGAATGCTGGGACAACGGGAAGCTTCAAGCGCGAAATCAGAAAAATAAAAGTATGCGGAACGTTTAGTAGGACGTTATGTAGATGGGGAGAATATTTGAGTAACACAGGAAAGAACTCCCCACCCAACTCCACTTACCAATCCTTAGACAAAATATGAACTGCGCTTTCTGGGCATAGCATTATTGAAAATAAACTATACACATTTAAACCAGCTATCACGTCGCTATTGTGTTAGTGTGATTTATAAACAAAATCAGCAGCATGCTAATTAAAGTGAAGGTAAGGCCAAGCGATTACATATTTTACACAACTTAATCATCTTAAAACATCCGACCCAAACAATGTAGTACTAAATTATTACGATAATGCAAAAATGTATTTGTCCCTTTCTCAGACACTGACCGGCAAGGAGATAGAGATTGATATTGAGCCTACAGACAAAGTAAGATTTCTCCTATATTTGTATTTACTACTCATACGTGTATAAGCTTAACATTGGATGTGGTGCCATAATGTATTCATCATAGCACACATATAACGTTACTTAACTTGTGTGCTCCTAGGTAGAGCGAATTAAAGAGAGAGTAGAGGAGAAGGAAGGTATACCTCCCCAACAGCAGAGGTTAATCTACAGCGGCAAACAAATGTGAGCTCAAAATCAACCGTCTACATATCCATAAGGACATTGTGTGTGTGTGTGTGTGTGTGTGTGTGTGTGTGTGTGTGTGTGTGTGTGTGTGTGTGTGTGTGTGTGTGTGTGTGTGTGTGTGTGTGTGTGTGTGTCTCTCTGTCTCTCTGTCTCTCTCTCTGTCTGTCTGTCTGTCTGTCTGTCTCTCTCTCACTCTCTTCCAGTTTATTTAAAGAAGTAACTGGTTTTCCCTTCTCAGGAACGATGAGAAAACTGCCTCCGACTATAAAATCCAGGGTGGCTCTGTCCTCCACCTTGTTCTCGCGCTACGGGGAGGAGCCAGACCTCTGTGGCTACAGCCTATGATGTAACCACAGCACAGCCAACCTGCCAAGATACCGACCGCAAATGTCTCAGCTGATTAGCTGCGGAGAAGGAGCCATGAGCGACTGTGTTACCAGACGTCTTGTTTGTTCGGCAGGGGGCCATCAAATCGCGTTATCTTTCAAATCTCGAGTCACAAGTCCGACTTAAAAAAAAACACGGCACTCTGCCCAAAAACGTATTAGCAGCCTCACCTTGTTAGGTCTCAAGGCTACTTATAGCTTTAGTTCAGAGATCCGGCGGTTGGTATGGTATTTGAAGTTGAGGGAATCCCGTAGCAGGCCTGTGCGCAGATGCACGCTCTCTGTCTTGAAGAGAATATTCTGTTGTCATCTGTATCAAAAGCGGCCATGCTCTTCTGCGGTTCTGCCTTCTCCCCATGTTGAATGTTTTCTACCGGGGAAAAATAAATTTCACACATTGCGTTCTAATGATCCCAAACCAAAGTCAGATCAATGTTGTGTCTGCAAGTTAAAGTATGTTTCCTGATATGACCTACTGATATCCTCCTATGTATTAGTGCTAGTTTATTTTATATTTGTGTAATTTAAGTCACTTTTTCCGACGTTGTCGTTGATATTTGGTTTATTATTATTGGTTTATGGTTTATATGACCTATTTTGCTTCATGGATGGATGGATGGATGAAGACACCTTGAATGGCATGGTATTGTAAACATGTATGACGTAAATGCTTAACATCATGTTTTCCCTTGTCAGGCTGCGCCTCACAAATGGATGCCCTAGGTCAATGGGAGAAGGTAACCTGTGGTTACGCTCTCCAGTCAAAGGTTGTTTACAATGTCGATTATGTACATGGAGCGATGTGGATTGACGCTTTGAGCTGGGTGTTGGGGCTGCAATGCAATGTGTGGGAAAGAAAATAAGTTGAAGTTAACCGATACGTTTTGATTGTTCACCCCTCTGCCCAGAAACACACACACCAGTGTGAAAATGCTTTGATTTGATCTAAACTGTTTGGTGGTGCTGTACTGGATTAAAGACGTGTTTACAACTCCCCTCTCCTCGAATAAAACTGCCTCGCTGCCATTTTGCTTCTATTCACAGGAAGCTAACAAAAATATAATTTTTTCTCATGTTTATAAAGGATGAAGCAAATGCAAGGAGAGGCGATCGTTCTGTAGGAAAAATGTATTTTATTATCATCACAAATCACTATTATCTATATTTAAAAAACGTTTTACACCAACAAGAAAAATATACTTTTTTTAAGAGAAGGAGAAGAGCCGGTTAATTCAACCTGATCTTGCTGTTTATAATATGATTGACACATAGGCCTACTACCTTATCTACAATGTGTGTAAGGTAATATTCAGTTCCGTCAATTCAGTTTTGTTATATTGAGATATATCATAGATTTGAAAAATTATATGGAGAAGAAAGTGGACAGGACATGTATGACATCACACTGCTTACAAAGGAATGAACTGATGCATGTTTTGGGTTTTCTATTATGTAATATGAAATAGCACCCCTTGATTTAGCGAACTTCTCAAACTGCTTATTTGTCAATTTGAGGTACATCTACCAAATTATTTGATTAAAAACGTAGAATTAATAAAATGCAAGGCAGGATGTGTTATTTTTTTAAATGTTCAACCCTTTCTCCGTTTCAACTAATTGTGTAAATAAACCAAAAAGTACGTTTTTAATATTACTAAATTAGGCCACATTTAAAGCATATACTGTAAGAGACCAACAAGATTTATGTGTGTGTTTTTACCCTGTGTATTATATATACATATACTCTATATAGTAACAGTTCAGGACCCATTTAAGACACACTTTTAACCTCACAACGAGAGGTATAAATAATACTGGCCAAACGTTCATGATCAAGCGTGAACGGTAACGATCACGCAATGCATATTCTCGGAAAAATAACGTGTGCACCTTAACTAAAAGTCTCTGTTTGCATGTTATGGTTTCATCACATGCCAGGTAATGTAAGTACAGCATGAACGTCCTGAGAATGGCAAGAATGTCAAGGAGGTTGCTGGTGTTGTTAAAGATCACCTCAATAAATGCTGGCATGTTTACCAAGGGGTCCCCTAACCCTCCATGAATTCCAACACCACCCGCCCCCACCCACCAAAATATATTCACACATATATATCACATTTTGAAACACTACCACGAATGTTGCATATCTTGACAAATATAGGTGATAAACGACACTCTTTAGTTTCAACAGTTTACACCACGTAACTGTTAAGAACGGTTTCCACATATTTACTCCACCAAACCACCAGGCCACTGACATCCACACAGACACTAGCTGCTGCAAAGTTAGATTATTTTCCTTTACGTTTGATTAACAACACAAACCAATAGGCTTTTATCAGAAACAGGTGTAGCTCATTCTGATCATAATGGGTCTGTATGCAAGCCATTAGTTACTTACTATTACTATTACACATCTGTGAAAGAGGACCAGTTTGGGCTTTTGTAACAAATGGTGTATTTTTTATCAAGACACCAAACAAAGAATACTTTGTTGTGTGTTTTTTCCCCAGCGAAGTTGAACCACTCAGACAAAGCTTTAAGAGAGCAGCTAAACACCCTGTTTCTAAATGGTCCAATTACTCAATTAACCAATTCTAATGAATCACCTAGTCAAGGTAGTTTTCGTGGTTAGTGTTGTTTGGTGCTGGTCCCTGTGTCTCAGTGTTTTATATGGTAGTTCTTTAACAACAACATTTCCTTGAAGCCCGAGTTGTTCTGTTTAATTGAGTTTATGACATCTTTAGTGTCCATTTGCTAAGAATCAACCATACCAAAAGGAAGGCGAGGTACAAATAAAAACACGGTTTAGTTGTTTTTCCTTGAAATAAAAATATCTTTAAAAACACAGTATGATTGGCTTCTCGACATCAGAAATAATAATGTTGCAATGACATTCGGGTACACAGTTTAGTTGGGAGAAAAGGTTTTAGGAACCTTATTAATACGAAAATAAACAAAACAAGTATTGATGATGAATAGAAAAAATATCCTAAGCAAAATTAGCATTCAACAAAAATAATAATACAATAAAAATAACAAGCAATATACAGAATTTGAACAATTACCAATACGAAAAAGAAAAAAATAGATCAAAAATCAGTCATGTTTTAAGACAACAAAAATACCAAAAAACATTTAGTGTACATGAAGTTGAAATTACTCGATCAGAATCTAATGTCTTGAGAATCACAAACCAGCTT
>NC_079428.1:6828649-6851944 GCF_026213295.1 Gadus chalcogrammus | reverse complement strand
CCCCCCCCCCCCCCCTCACCACCTGCAACCTCCTGCCCCCCCTCTTCCAACCCCCCACCACCACCACCACCCCACAATGCTTTTGAGGAACTTTCTTGCGGATCGCCTACTGCTACGCGCCCGGTCTCCGACGGAAGTCTAGCACCTATTCCCTCGCCGCGCCGAGAGAGAGAACTCACAAACCGTTCGCGAAACCGTAATTTATTGAACCGCGTCCCGCAACAAACTCTCCCTCTCCCCCCCGTGGCTGCTGTGCGTGCTCTTTTTCCCTCCTCCGACGCCATGCCTTCCCCGCAGACCTGCGGCGTCCTGCTCCTCCTGATCTGCCTGGACGCCTGGAGCCTCCAGCAGCCGCAGCCCCTCCCCGGCCCCGCGCTACCCCCCCGGCCCCAGCCGGCCCGGACCAGACGCCCATCCGCCTCCTCCTCCGCCGCCTCCTCCTCCTCCTCCTCCTCCTCCTCCTCATCCTCCTCGTCCACCAGAGCGGCGGCGTCCACGGCGTCCGTGTCCGAGGCGGCGGCGCGGCCGGGCAACCTGTCGGCCAGCGCCGAGAGCAAGGTCGAGCGGCTGGGCCTGGCGTTCAAGAGGAACCTGCGGGAGCTGCGCGAGAAGAGCGCCCGGCTGGACGCCGTGTTCCTGGTGGACGAGTCGTCGAGCGTGGGCGCCGGCAACTTCCGCAGCGAGCTGCGCTTCGTGCGCAAGACGCTGGCCGACTTCCCCGTGGCGCCCGAGCACACGCGCGTGGCCATCGTCACCTTCTCGTCCAAGAGCCACGTGGTGACGCGCGTGGACCACATCTCGGCGCCGGCGCCCCACATGCACAAGTGCTCGCTGTTCAACCGCGAAATCCCGGGCATCAGCTACCGCGGCGGCGGCACCTACACCAAGGGGGCCTTCCAGCGGGCGGCGGTGAGTCTCTGGAGCTCTGCGCCGGTCATCGTGGTGGGGGGGGGGGTCCTGGGGGCTTGGGGCGCAGTCAGGCTGTGAAGTGTGCGTGTGTGTGTGCGCTTGTGTGTACGTGTGTGCGTTTGGAGGCCGTCATAGTGGGGGCCGGCATGAGTCCGTCTACAATCGGCAGGTCTTGTGTTGCTGTGCTTGTGCGCCCATCACGTGGGACGTTGGGTCTGTTTGTATTCTCATTTGGACTTGTGCGTGTGCGATTGTGTGTTGACTCTTTCAGTAAGTTAGTGTTTTACTATTTGATCTTTTGACTGATGCTTTTATCCAAAGGGATGTAGAGGGAATACAAGTACATGTCATTTTAGGAGCAGGTGGAGTATAGACAAGGTCCCCACAGGACATTGGTGATCGATCCTTTGGGAGTGGAAGACCCTGATCCTAACACGATACTGCCATGAATAGATGCTAGCCTGTATAAATGGTAATGTGTGTATTTATAGGTATGTGTGTGTGTATGTTTGTGTGCCGGTGGGTATAAGTGTGGGTGTGTTAGGTCTGCAATGTGCTTTTGCGGTTTGTGTCTTTTGTAATTGTATATATGTGTGTGTGTGGGTGTGGGTGTGGGTGTGTGTGTGTGTGTGTGTGCGTTTGTGTGTGTGAAGGTTAATGATGGACTGTGACTGCTGCACTCTCCTCTAGATTACACAGCAGCAGATAGAGAGAGGCCACGTGCATGCTCATTGTTGGAGAGGCGTTCTAGTTAAATAGTTAAAAAGGTACAAAAGAATGTAAAGTAATAGTCAACACAAGATGCAATCACAAACACACACAGACACACACGCACGCACACACACACACACACGCATAAATTGAGATAATCAGTTGTTTTAGTTACCGCTTGTGTGTTGACTCGACTCTTGGCCACGGCGTCGGTATGCGGTGATGAGTAACAGCACCGCGTTGGTTGACAACAGCTCATAACCTCCGCGCTGTTTACCCCGCCATGTGTTTTGGCCGCCGTGAGCCTAGCCACACACATGTGCACGTCATGGCCCGCTGTGCGGACCAGTGGGATGACTTGTTTGCAGTGAATAGAGCCGTATCCCAGGCCACTAATACAGCGAGCGGCTGTCAGCGGGCCGGGTGCACCTTGGCCGCCGCCCGTGACACATTTCTCATTGCCGAGTATCCAAACCACAGCTTCCCTCCGTCAAACTCCTGACTGGAGGTATTTGCGGCCGCCTTGCGATTTTCAAGGCTTTTTTTTTTTTGCTGTGCTCAATACGCACTCTCGCGCGTAGACAGGAGGATCATGTGTGCGCATTGGTTGGCCGCCTTTCATTTGCGTGTTGCAACGCCCAGAGTGCATAGCAGAGGATGAAAACGGTGAATGTATAGGAGCAGGCATCCCGTGCGCAGTGCTTTCCATAGTAGCGTATTGTCCAAAGGGTGAAACCTGGATACTTAGTCACTATGGGGATCTGCAGTTCCAACCTCAGCCGACTCATGCTCTCATGTATTAAAGCTGTTGTAGGTATGGTTTGAGAGTTGTACAGAGAGAGTAGAAGAGAGCAAGAAACTAAACAATCCACTAAGCGCCCCCTCTTTCTCTGCTCACCCGAATCCGATCGGGGAAGAGATGCTCTGATTGTTGAGGAATAAGCCGAGAGCTGTCTCAAAGGTGTCTCATACAGAGGCAGGCACGGTAGACGAGGACAGAGATCCTTACATCACATAACATTGTTAAAATTGTGAACAAGAGTATGAATTACCTCAGGTTACCTTAGGTTCTCTTCTGATCGCCGGCTCTAGTTGCCACTATGATCAGATCTACATCTAACTGGGTGTTTGCTGATACTTATGTTTTGGGAGTTGTCTATGTCGCTCTTATAGTTTAGTATTTTTTGGCTTTTCTAGCGTCTATCCCTTCTGTTCTTGAAACCATTGATACTTGGAATAAGGGAAGAGAGGCAGGTTACAAGGGGTCACGGGAGGTCAAACTGGTAGTTAATGTATGGTTTGTATGTGTTTACACAAGCCACACACACACCTAAATGTATGCAGGCACACACACACTCACTCACTCACGAATGGCACGCACGCACACACACACACACACACACACACACACACACACACACACACACACACACACACACACACACACACACACACACACACACACACACACACACACACACACACACACACACACACACACACACACACACACACCTGGCCAGCTATGCAAGCAGGGCAGTTAGTTGGGTGCCCTGTGTAAACACGGACACCTTTAGTACCTATACACTTTGCCTGAGTCAGAGTCTGTGTGTAGCTCCCTACCTGTGGGGTGTGTGCAGCTAATTCATTAGCAGTGTGGTATGTGTTCCAGAATGCCTAAAGCAAGGGAAAACACAGGTCGGGCCAAAGAATATACAGAACAGATTAGACTTGGACCGAGTGATGAATTTTAAAAGATGTGGTTAGGCTCGGAGACTGTAACCTGACGTGGCTGACCGAAGCAGCTAGGAAACCAGATAGTTATATTGGACCAAGGAACTTTAAATAACTTCAGAGTCCCGAGTGAAGAAAACCGACAACAACAACGCAGTATGTTTCCATAATGGGCTTGCTCACTGTTTATTTTACCGCCGTAGCCTAGCTTATCTCGCTACGTAGCTGTTCAGGCAATAAGCTAAACTCCTCTGAGGTGCATCGCTACTAGCTAAAAGTGCAGCACGATGGTAATAGCCTTGGACTGTAGCCGGCAGCTTAGCACTGAAAGCTTTGCCCTTTGGCAAGGTTTACGGCTTGGCCCTTCCACCAAAGTGCTGATAAGAATGCATTTGGCTACGTCCCAGTCATCTTAAGACTACAATAACACTTACTTTCTTTGTTGTTTAGGAGAGAGGGGCTGGGCTTGGATTGGGAGGGAGTTCACGAGAAGTTTTGTTTGGTGATTTATAAACGGGAACGATAACTGGCTTCTAAGTCTTAAATGTTATTTCTTTCGTCATGTTATTTGACACTGTTAATCACTCTGTTTATGTGTTTGTATTTGTGCATGTGTCTTTGTTTATTAAATGTATGTGTGTGTGAGTGCGTGCGCGTATGCGTGTGTGTGTGTAAGCATTGCGATGCTGCACTGATGAGACCGCGGCGTGTGTAACCACAACGCTATGTGCAGAGCGGGGGTTCTCGGTGCGGCCCCAGACAGGGAGCGTGGAAGACGGATGAGCCCGGGAGAAACGGCGCTAGGCACGGGAGCAGGAATCTACCATCTCCCCAACACCTGATAAATGCGCTCGGCTCGCCAGATCAAGGAGAAGGCTAAGAAGACACAGACAGCTTCATGTGGTGCTGTGTGTGTGTGTGTAGGGGTGTGTGTGTGTGTGTCATTGATCACTCCAGCCCTATCGTGATCTCGTTCTTCGTCTGGCGGTTAGGCAGAGGGGGAAATGGAACAGCCAAACAAACACAGTGTTTCTATGGCATCTCTCTCCATTTTCCAAACACAAAGAAACGTTCCTCTAAGGCTTATGTGTCTTATGTGTCTACCGACAATAGCCTCTACTAACCTCCACACGTGTGTGTGTGAGTGTATGTGTGAGTTTGCGACTGTTTGTGTACGTTTGTAATAATCCATTCTAGAGAGGACCATGCACGGCACGTGTGACTGCTAGCTTTATGTTCATTAGAAAGTCAGATGGCATAACAGAGTTAGAACAAGAAAGCATGGGTGTCTATAAAGTGGAGAGACAGATAGAGAGAGTGTGTAATAGATGATTGCCATGTGTAATTACTGTCAACCTTTTGCTCCTGTGTCTGGTCTCTCTGGGCTTCATTAAGCCACAAATTTTCCACCAGCCAGAGACTGGGCCGCTGTCCAACCGTCTGCATCTGTCTGTGTGGCAGTCTGACAGTCTCTCTGTCGGTCTCTCTGTCTGTCTCTCTCTGTCTAGCTGTCTGTGTAGCAATCTGACAGTCTGTCTGTCTGTCTGTCTGTCTGTCTGTCTGTCTGTCTGTCTGTCTGTCTGTCTGTCTGTCTGTCTGTCTGCCTGCCTGCCTGCCAGCCTGCCTGCCTGCCTGCCTGCCTGCCTGCCTGCCTGCCTGCCTGCCTGCCTGCCTGCCTGCCTGCCTGTCTGTCTGTCTGTCTGTCTGGTTGGCAGTCTCTCTCTATCTGTCTCTCTGTCTCTCTGTAGCAATCTGAGAGTCTCTCTGTCTGTTTGTCTGTCTGGCAATCTGACAGTCCGTCTCTATGGCAGTCTGACAGTCTCTTTGTCTGTCTGTCTATATGGCAGTCTGAACGTTTGTCTGGCAGTCTTTATGGCAGTCTGACAGTCTCTCTATCTGTCTGTTTGCATGTCTGTTAGGCAGTCAGTCTACATATATATGTATATATATATATATATATATATACTGCTTTGCTATATTACCAAATGTGATGTAAATCTACTCTAGTTCCAGTCTCTAAGTTTTCACTTGCAGACACTCCTAGTGTCGGTTGGCTGACAGTCTGCCACAATGTCTGCGTGAGTGTGATGCCTGTGTTTATGTCTCTTGACACTGAATGTCTCCCTGCCTCCACTCTCTACCTGCCTCAGTTGCATTTATATGTGGATCTCCTCTCGTCTCGGCCCACAGCGGTAGCTCGAATACTTTTTACAGTGGAGTTGTGTGTGTGCGTGTTTGTGTGTGTCTGTGTGTGTGTGTGTGTGTGTCCGTGTCAGCAGGGGGCAGGGGGGGGATTGATTAAAGACACGGCGGGGGCTCTCTATCTCTTAGCGGTGGGGATCTAGAGACAGGTTGAGCGGCTGTCTTCCCTCAGCCAGTGTGGGCCGAGATAACCTCCAGAGATGGTCGCCATCACTCACCTGTCCCGCGGACACTAGGAGCTACGTGGGAGGCGGCGCATGAATGACTTTTAAAAAGCGAGAGCGCACAGACACACACACACACACACACACACACATAAGCAGGCACACACACACAAACTCACGTGCTTGTAATCACACACACACACATAAGCACGCAGATATGCACTTGCATACACATAAACACATAGACGCAAACACAATTATATAACAAGGCAAAACTAAATCATCACACACACACACTCACACTCCGTCCTCCCAACAACGTCTGTGTCCCCCCGAACGCAGTTGTTGTTACTATGGCCGACATTTTCGTTGACTCTTAACATGATGTGAGTACACTTGAAGACTGTGAAACGTCATTGAGGAACCGTGTCATACTTGGTTTAGAAAACCCTGACCCTATTCCTTGTAGAACAAGTAAGGAGTGTGGGACAGAGTGGAATGTCACGGGACCCCCTTGGATTCTGTTTGGATGGGTTGAAACGTGACCAAACATGGCGGGAAGCCGTGTGTCAGAGGGGTTTTATATGATGGAAATATGCTGTGATTTTATAATATACGGTTCAAAATGTACAACCTGCCCGTGCAGGCAAGTGAACAGCTCTGTGTTCCTTCAGAATCAGCTGTGGAGTAAATATTGCTTATGAACTTGTGAACATGATCCTTGTTTTAATGTTGGCTAAGTTGCAGAGCTGAATTAGAGTTAGGTCACGTTTATTACGATGCACGGCTTCTTATTATTAACTTTCCCTGATTATCCATGGGGAGGGAAAGCAGGAGAGGGAAAGCCCCCTGAGCTGTGTGTTTGTGTGTGTGAATGTAATAATAATAATAATACATTTAATTTAGAGGCGCCTTTCAAAACACCCAAGGTCACCTTACAGAGCATATAGTCATCATACATTTTTTAAAAAACAAGACATTGTGGAAAATAAATAAATAAATAAATAAATAAATAAACATAAGCAATAATAAATAAATAAAACAAAAACAAGACAAAACAAAACAAGTGTGAGTAGTGAGAGGGACATCACCTTTAAATGGAGAATACAGGGCAGGAAGAAAAGAAAGGAAAATGTGGGAAAGGACTATAAAGCTACGTCAGAGAGAGCGAGAGAGAGGGAGAGAGAAAGACCAGGGATATTTCTACCTGTCAGTTAGTAGGGTGCTACCAGCGGGAATCTGGGACAAAAGAGACATTTGAGTAATTTGCTGGCATACTACACAGGGGATTTTCTATTTCAGGAGTTAGTTTGTGTGTCGGTGGGTGTCGGTGTGTGTGTGTGTATGTGTGGTGTAATCTGGATGAGCAAGTCACTCATTTTTCCCTTTCCATGCGCTGTGAGATGTTTCCATAATTCTTAATTAGGACCATGGCCTCTTTTGTATTCTCATACATGCATTCCTCTGTCACAAATGTGTGTGTACACACACACACACACACACACACACACACACACATACATACACACACACACACACACACACACACACACACACACACACACACACACACACACACACACACACACACACACACACACACACACACACACACACACACACACACACACGGACATGCACACACACACACCCACATGTGAGCAGGAAAACATTACCTTTCAGTGAGATCTGGTTTGTTCAAATGTCAAGAGAACAATATGAGGCACCAATACATATGGTCCCCTTCTCACATTGAATCACAAGCAGATAACACAATGTTTGAAGCACTCCCTCCTTTATATCAAAATGACGCAAACATAAACAACACACATACCTATCGCCCATATGCAGAGACCGTCACAAACACCTAATAATAGATTGTATCAAAATATATAAATTGCTTTATTTCATATATACACTTAATATTCAATTTATTGTAAGAAGAAGAATATCCTCAGCAAACACTATATGAGAAATGTCAATGCACTCACTCAGACTGATGACCCCCAACCCATCATCATCATCATCATGATCATCACCATCATGATCATCATCATCATGATCATCATCATCATCATCATGATCATCACCATCATGATCATCACCATCATGATCATCATCATCATGATGATCATCATCCTCACCATCATTATCAGCCTTCACTCGTCCCCAGTCCTTGTCCAGAGACCATATCCGTTAGATAGTGTCATCTCGTCAGCATGGGCCCCAGCAACGGGGGGGGGGGGGGGCATACAGGACAAGACAAAGCAAGGTAGCCGACTTTGACGTGGCCCTCAAGGCACCAGCCTTGATAAATACAACCCTTGCCCACACACACACACACACACACACACACACACACACACACACACACACACACACACACACACACACACACACACACACACACACACACATGCCTCCGCACACTCCTCCAGATAAGAGAGGGTCCTCTGTTTCCTGTCTGCCAACTGCCACTTCCTTTCATCTCCTCTCTTAGACCCTACTGACCACCACACCTCCCCCCCATCTCATCGCACCCCAACACAGCCCTAAACCCTCCACCCCACCCTGGCACCCCGGTCTGTCTGACTGCCTAAATGGCTCCAGGAGTCGTTCCAGGTCGTGGCAAGGCTTTCCAACAGGGAACCCTCTTTCATTTCCAAGAGGTGCTCCAATAGGGAGGAGAGAGTGAGCCAGGGAAAAAGTTGGCAGTTTTTTTATGGCAAAAAAAAAAAGAGGTAAACACTATTCATTATTGCCAGAGAAATCAAAAAAACCTGGCCCTTCATCTCATTGAAGGCCGCCAATTGCAATCGAGCGAGGACACACTCGATGTGTGATGGATAATCCATACACGCAATGCAATTCGTGTTGACGTGTAAGTGTGGATTTGTATTGATTCTGGTGTTCTGGTGATACAGTTGAACATTTTGATTCCATTGGACCAGCTTCCCTCTAGGTGTAATTTGATGTCACTCAGTGTGTCTCTGGGGACCAGCTGACTGCAGAAACACACACACACGCAAACACATAGGCATGCAACACAGCTTTTAGTAGTTTACACAGCTTTCAATTCAAAGGAAGTCCCAAGGCACGGCTGAAAACAGCACGGTGATTGACAGCACAGACTCAACATGACTGAGTGACCGAGTTTATGTCTGCGTGTGGTTCTGTGTGTGTGTGAGCATGTGAGCATGTGTGTGTTAGTATTTCTGAGTTTGTGTTTGGGTAATCTGTGTGCTTGTGTAATGTGTGTGTGTGTGTGTGTGTTTGTGTGTGTGTGTGGATTCAAGTGTGTGTGTTTGTGAATGACTTTCTAAGAGTGTGTGAGAGCATGCATTTGTATTTCGTAACATTTGTATTTGTGTAATGTGTGTGTTCGTGTGTGTGTGTGTGTGTGTGTTTGGATGCAGTGTGTGTGTGTGTGTGTGTTTGCGTGTGAATGAGTGTGTGAATGTGTGAGTGCGTGTTTGGATTTCGTAACATGTGTATTTGTGTAACGAGTGTGTGTGTGTTTGTGTGTGTGCGTGTGTGTGTCAAGTGTTTTACAGGAAGTTGAGCATTAGCCTCAGGCTCAGACCTTGCGCCCCCCCAACGGCCCCCCGTACGTCATGAATCTGACAGACACACTCTCTGCTGTCTCCACACACACTCTCAAACAGAATACTGCATTGCCTCACACACACCATACTACGTGATTCTCTTTCGAAACAAAAAGTGGTATACCGTCGCAACACTGCGTTATGCATCACACATAGAATGTAGCATTAAAGTGCAGATTTCTTCTACTAGACATTCTCTCTCTCTCTGTCTCTCTCTCTCTGTCTCTCTCTCGCTCTCTCTCTCTCTCTCTCTCTCTCTCTCTCTCTCTCTCTCTCTCTCTCTCTCTCTCTCTCTCTCTCTCTCTCTCTCTCTCCTCTTAAAGGGATACCAAACATTTTCCAGAAGCGGGGGCCTATTTTCCAACCTCCGAAGGCCAGGCAGCACCCTGAGGCTTTCAAATTCACCATTATCTCACATAGACACATGACACACACACTCAGCAGACACGTGTACACGCAGACACACACACACACGCAGACACACACACACACACACACATGCCCAAGGTATCTGTAATGCAGAGGCAAGTAGACGAGAAGCAAACCAGGTCCGTTGCTGCTCAAGAAACAAAGAACAAATGGAAAGGGAAAAAGAGGAGTGACAAAGAGATGGAGTGTTTGAGTGTATTCCAGAGAGAGAGAGAGGGAGGGAGAGAGAGGGAGGGCGAGAGAGAGGGAGAGAGAGGGAGAGAATCGGAAAAGAAAAGTGAAAATCACATAGCTGGGCGAAGAAAGAGCCAAGAGGCGTTAAGGCTTGAATCCTTTGTTACCATATCAGTTCATATGAGGGACAACTAACTAACTCAAAGTGTCAATCATGTACATAAACATCATTGCTTTTTCAAAGGGGGCAAAGCCCAGACTTTACCTGGAATGCAGTGACTTGTGTTCAGAGCATGTCTTTCTCATCAATGCAATGTATTTATTTTGACTTCTAAGCAGATATTGGTTTGGTTTGGCTAATTTTATAGTTTCCTGACGATAGACATTCTGAAGATTTAACCTGTCAATCGACGAACAGTTCGTTATTTTATGAGACGCACGTTCTAGGTTTCCTGTGAAATAAGGCCTGCGGCGCTACGAACGAAAGACATTGGGAAGCGTTGAGAGATGCCAAGACTGGGGTCACAGAGGTCACAAGGCTCGGGGGTCATCGGGGGGCACCAGCCACGGCAGCCGTTTCCTTGACGACCTAACAATTTACCTTTTATTTAGCTTTAAAAAATTTGTATTTTTAGAAAGTATATTCAGGTCAACAGAGGGGAACGAAACCAAATCTGTTGTTTGAGTCGTCAAAGAATAACATTTTCTGCCAAAAAAATCGGATATATCTTTATCTCTTTCCTCCCTCGCTGGACACGGACCATTCGGACCCAGGATAAAGAGTTGCTTGTATAGCACAACATGGGCAGTGCATTTGATCTCAATTCCGTCTCCCGCATAGCATTCCACCATGTAACCTGTGCTAGTCAAGTAGCGCTAGCATAGTGTTTTCCCCCAATGTAACCGATGGGCTAACCTAGCACGTAGCGCAGCGTCGTCTGGCCCATCCCCGCGTCTTCTCCTCTCTCAGGTATTCCACTCGGCACCGCTTCACGCCTCGCAGCCCCACGCTTTCGCTACATCTCCTTTTTCAGCAGCAGCTGTCATCGCCAAGCCGTCATCCCATCCTCCCTTTCGTCTTCACCCCAAGTACTCCCGCTCGATCGCTCCGGAAAGGCAAAGCCAGACGAATGAAACAAAAAAAAAACAAGGGGGGGGAGAGTTTGACGCCGATTTATGTCGAACCCCCTGGCTGCGGCGTTGCCTCACCTCAGCGAACGCCTGCTAGCCAGGAAAACAAAGAGAAACATGAGAAGCTGGGTGTTTGCCGGCCTGTCGAAGTGAGCCTGAAATAGCTTTAATGGCACAATGAGGCTCTCCGACTCCCTGGCTCCTCGTTAGTCACAGCAGGGTGCCGGGACGTAGTGTAACTTAGCTTCCGGAACAGGACGTGCACTTGCTCACAGGGGGCGATCAACACACACACACACACACGCACACGCACACACACACACGAAAGCACAAACATGTGCTCAGTTGTGATTGTCCTTTTGATGATATTGAGGTGGTAGGAGGTTATATTATCAAGGATGCAACTGCACACAGACGCATGAAAGTTCGAATCATATCCCAGCAAACGGGACAGCACATGTGTGTGCGTCTTCTTGTGCACCGCATTAGAACTACACAAGCCAATGCATCTTCCATCTCGGCCCAGTGAAACGCTAGTGTTTTGAGTTCGTCTTTCGGTTTCTACTACGGGCTGGATGCTTTGGGCACCCCTCCCAAAGCATCCAGATAGTAATCCCCCCCCCCGCCACTAAGAAATTCCAATAACAAACCAATAGGTTCACCCTGGAAAAGTGAGTGAGTGAGTGTGCAAGTGAACGAGGGAGCAACACGAGCTAACGAGAGAGCAAATGCCCAACTGTCAGTCGCTGGAAACTGTGAGTGTGAATGTGAAAATAATACGCATGCATAGAACAGCACAAGTGTACGTCCAAGTGTGTGTTTGTGTGTGTGCGTGTGTGTGTGTGTACATTATTGTAGTATGTGTGCCAGTGGAAACGAGTCAGCGAGTGATGGAGAACGTCTCTCGATTTTGCGTGTGTGAGAGTAGGTGTATGTCTTATCTGTCCTTTTCCGTCCGTCTTGAGTGGAAACATCGGCATATTCTAGTCTTGTTTGGTGGAAAACACCACCAGAAACCCAAGCAACTCTCTCGGCACTCTCTCCCTGCACCACAACTTGTCAGCAGAGCCCTCAGCCACCCCGCCTACTTACAATTTCTGCCGTGTCTTAAGAGAATAACAGGCAATAGTGAGGACTACTGATTCGTGAACTGACTGTGATCCGCCATAAAATGTGACATCAGAAATCAACAATGTTCGGCGATATCGAGTTGCCGATCGTGATTTGGCGTTAGCTGTGAAATCACAAATCAATGATAACAAAACAACACAGAATAATGAGGAATGTTGGTTCACTGATCTTGATTCAACCAGCTTGACTGATCGCAAATCAACAATATTAGCCAATATCAATTGATGTGGTTTAAACCAAGAGAAGAGGCTACAGGGTGGGTGTATGCGCATTTTAACACATTCCACAGCAGTAATTGGGTGTCCATTCTGAGAAAGTAAATCTCATAACTCAAGCCAAAGAAAGGGAATTTGTGTGCTATTAATTAAGCATCTCAACTATGCGTCAAAATAACTGTATCCCATGGGACTTGGTATGTGAAGTGTCTATCACCCTTCAACAAATGTGTTTTATGGCTCTGTTAAAAACCAGCCAAAAAAACATGACACTCATGTCATCTTTACAGTGCGAACACCAATAAATCAACCACAATAGAGTACATAACGAAAGAAGCACGTGAAGCACACCACGGTTGTAGTCACTGTACTGTATTCTTCGCTGCCTCGTCACTCCCAACGCAGTCTTGCTTCAATTTAATTCGCTCGGCCCACGTGAAGGCATTCATATGTCTCTTGCAGTCTAGGTTTCATATCAGCGGAAAATTACAAGGGACATTTCAGTGGCTTGAGTGGAGTTGCTGACACCAGTGTGTGTGTGTGTGTGTGTGTGTGGGGGTGTTAGAGCACAAGATTTGAATTGCGGTATGGAAAAGGTTCAAAGGTCGTACAGGCGATGGGTGACGAGGATAACTTGCTGTCAGCAGTGTGGCAGGGATACGATTAAAGACGTTGGGAATCGAACACACACACGCCCAGTAGGTCGCCTCCTAGGGCACTGGCAGGTGCCTTGCTCTTGAGGCCTTTGTAACTGTTGAGTTTGACCACTGCCAGTGGCATATTCTGTTACTATTTAATCTCTGGGGACACTGGGGTCTGTGTGCAGTCGTTTTGGTTCACTTAGTGACTGACATCATCCTGCCTCGTGTTGCCACGGAGAGACACCGGGTAGGCGATGATGTTGAAAATGTGATGACTTGAAAATAAACTCTGAACTGCTCTGTTGATGTAGCGGAAGTATTTGACACACGGGCACCTGAACAAACCAGCCCTGTGTGTGTGTGTGTGTGTGTGTGTGTGTGTGTGTGTGTGTGTGTGTGTGTGTGTGTGTGTGTGTGTGTGTGTGTGTGTGTGTGTGTGTGTGTGTGTGTGTGTGTGTGTGTGTGAAGGTTGGACACAGTGGCTCCCTCTATCTCTGGCTGAATAACATGTTTTTATGGATTGAGGCGCGGAGGCCTTTAGACAAACTGCTCGCTATGTTGAACTATCTGGCACATGAAAAAGTGGCAAATTCCGTGGAGAGGTTTTTCCTTCCGTCTCCATCCACGCTGGGCCTCTTTTACTGTCTGTCTGTCTGTCTGTCTCCGTGCGAAGATGTTGCTAACCAAACCACAACTATGAATCAACCTCCCTGGGCCTTTTGTCTTTGTGGTGTTGTTATTTGTTGTTTTTATTCTTTCAAATTCTCCATGGCTGACTCTTTGCACCGCTGGAGCAGCGAGTGAGTCTCGCTCTCCCCCCTCCTCATAAGAGAAACCCTGCTTCCAAGTAAATTGCCCAAATATAGCGTAAGTGGGGAACAACACAGGCTCTTTGTTGTAATCAGTTCAGGTCAGTGATGTGGAGACGGCTGGCTGGAAGCCGGTCCCAGTGGACCAGGGAATCCTGACCAATCGGAGAGGAAAAAGAGGCGATGATGATGAGGATGAGGAAGAGGTGAATAAAAGCCCGCAGAGTTATAGTCCCCCCCCTGGCCGCAGGGTGCCCTCCCCAAACAAACCGCTAAACGCGGCCGTATCCAGGCAACCGCTCACTCGAGCGACGTTCCTTACTTTAATTGTGGTTGTATTCAAACACGGATTAGGGTGAGGGATTTGGGACGGATTGGTGATATTAGCGATGGGGGCCTTCCAAGGGTGTCCCTGATTTACGGTGAGAGAGAGAACCCTAATATGTCAGGGAACGAATCAGCCGGGGACGTCCTGGCCAAGACGCAGTCATCCATCAGCGCGGGTTTCAATTAAATATTCCGTTATTAAATTAATGAAGGAATGGAGGAAGAAAGGCAACGCAATTCCACTCGAGCTCAAACAGAGGTTACCCAGAGTAGAATTGGAGACACAAGCTTCCTTACATTACATGCGTTCCCCCCCCCCCCCCCCCCCCCCCCCGCAATAGCTGACCCAGAAAATAGGTGTTTCCCCCCGGAGACGTGGCGTCACTTTCCACTGGCGCGCGGAGAGGAGTACCATGGCTCCGTGGGGAGACCTGGGACGAGGTGATCCTTCAGCGTCGACCCCTTGCGTCTCCCACAACCCCCCTGATTGACTGCTGGCGAAGGGGGCGGGACAAAGGGAGGAGAGGGGAGGAGGCTGCCGGGTCCCCGGAGAGAGAGACAGAGATAGAGGGGAGGGAGGGAGGGGAGATAAGGAGACGAGTGGGGACAGCAGAAAATGGATAGTGAGGAAGAAATGTATATTTAAGCAGGCTGAATGAATGTGTTAAGTGAGTCGTATGTCCACTCCTGTGCTGTTAGGGTTAGCTAACTATGTGTTTGATGCGAGATTTCCTGGATAATCAAAATACTATGTCTGTTGACGAGGTAACTGGGTAGCGGCATCAGATTATCTGTGTTCATCTCCTGCTCCCACACCTCTCTCTTCCCTCTCTGTCCTCGCTGCGTCGATGCTGTTGCTTTGCCTCTCTCCCTCTCCCTCTCTTTTTTAATCACATTACCGCTATCCCTCGTCTCTCCCGCTTCCTTTATGCACAAACTAGCTTCAGAATGCCACACTTGGTCGGAACACGAGGGCCGGCTTTGATGTGTCCTGCATCAGCGGCCGTGCCAGGCGATGTCATTGAATGGGTTTTCCCATTTGCGGTGCGAGATAGTCTTTCACCCTTGGCAACACACTGTGGAATTAGCTGCCCCCAGCTCTTGAAACACCTTCTGTGTTTCGAGGGCTTTCTCTCGCGCTTGCTCTCTCTATCTTTGTCGGTGTATCTCTCACTCTTCTGACACACACACAAACAAGCACAAACACACACAAGCACACACACACACACACAATAACAGACACAAGACACATTCACACACATGTGCATCCAGGCTTTTCTTGCGCCTCTCTCTCCCTCATTCTATTCATCTCTCCCTATGTCTCATTCTCTCTCCCACCCTCTCTCTCTCTCTCTCCCGGTGCGTTACTTTTGGATGATGAATGGTGTTGTGTCAGATAACAGCATGCCAAACCACAGAATCTCCCACCCCCCACCCACTCCAGTATTCTCTCTCTCTCTCTCTCTCTCTCTCTCTCTCTCTCTCTCTCTCTCTCTCTCTCTCTCTCTCTCTCTCTCTCTCTCTCTCTCTCTCTCTCTCTCTCTCTCTCTCTCTCTCTCTCTCTCTCTCTCTCTCTCTCTCCCCCTCTCAAGCTGGACGTAGTCAAACTGCTGTAGCGAACTCCTCTCCATCTCTACGAGAATTGAATTGAGGGATACAGCCTTGCAATGCAACGCAATCGGTCAAAGAAATGAGTGTAAATCTGAAAGACAATAAGCGAAACAAGATAAGATAAACAGTTATAACTGATAGTAAATTACATTATATTTTAATGATGACTTTCCTTTGCTTAAACAGGTCATGACATATTTTCTAATCTTCTAATTTCTCACTTCTCACGACCATGTATGAAGGGGATAGGGCTATAAATGATTAGATTAGGTAACATGTGATAACCAGTAATAGTTCTTTACATGAGTGTTTGAATTTGCATGTGTGTGTGTATGTGTGTGTATATTTGTTTGCATGAGAGTGTGATCTTGCTTGCATGTATCTGTCTGTGCACCTGGGAGTTTATGTGCGAGTGTGTTTGCGCCTGTGGGTGTGTGAGTGTGTTTGTATGTGTCTGTGCCTATGCCTGTTTGTCTTTGTATTTGTGAGTGTGTGTGTGTGTGTGTGTGAGTGTGTGTGTGTGTCTCTGTAAAAAAAATTACAGAGTGTGTGAATTTTCTGTGTTTGCTGTGTTTGTGTGCGTTTGTGTAGTGTACGCGTGCGTGCATCTGTGTGTGTGTGTGTGTGTGTGTGCTTGTTCCGTTGGACCCTGCAGAGCTCTCCTCTGTTGTTTTTATCAATCGGGCCAAAAGCAGATAGCATGTGAAAACAAGCACGAGCACTTCCGACCCTAGTGGGGGAGAATTTCCGAACGGATGCAGTCCGTTTGGCCTCCTCTTCTTCTTATTATTTTATATCTTTTTATTTTTTTCATCCTACCGTGGAATGCTTGCAGATCGTCCCATCGGAGCGATCTCGTTTCACCAACCGCAGCTCCACAGAAGGAAAAATACACTCAGAGAGAGGGAACACATTTCAACACACAAGCACAAACTCTGCTGGAAGTCACCCCTCTCTTTGTCTGCAGTTGTCTGGTCCATATCCTCCCCCATTGAGCCAAGAAACAGCCCCCACTCCCAGCCCCTCTTCCATGTAACATAGGTGATGACTACATCGGCCCTCTCTGTGGACCCAACCCCCAGTAAAGATTCGGGTTTAATGCTACAGTATGTTGTGGTTCGAGATGCTGTTCTATTCTAGTAGTGGCAGAGATCACACAGCTGGCTAGAAACTAGTCAGTGTACATGCTATTGTACACTTGACATTTCTTGTTGTATCTTGACGAAAACTTGCCTGATGAAAATGTATTTATTTAAGGACACTTCTGGACACTGAAGTGTTCGAGGTTGAGATATCTTAGAGTTTGAGATATGTGCATGTGTGTTGTTGTAGCCAACCGGCTTCCTGTTCGGTCATGGCTGTGTAGACTTCCACTTGGGCCTCTTGGATGCGGGTTCTCATACGCCTGAACACCTGAACCACTCTAAACCATTATTTTCCGTGGAAATACCGGCAGTACCGATAAGTGCAGATTCAAAGTATTTCACTGCAAAATATATCAGTTTTTCACAGTGCATAAGATAAACACATACATTTTTAAAATGTCAGTCCTGCCTGTCCCAGGCTCCTCTGTTTGCCCCTGATGCAACCGTCTCAACAGACTGCACACCCGCACTATAACACACAGTAGCAACAGTAGGGGGGGGGGGGTGGTAGCTACTTAGCATTCATTACATCTTGCGACATTGCAAAGTTCAACATCTGGGTTGCTTTCATCTGCCCCCGAGGTGTGAACCAATCCCACGAGTCCACGAATGCCACAAAGGAGTCGCCGCTTAGACGTTGTGTTCGGCGTGCCGCCGTCAGTGGGCCGTGATGCAGTGTGCCATGGGGGCCACTGCTTCTCAGACAGGGTTAAGACGCCCGGGGGTGAGGTGATGAGTGAGGGCGGGAACAACGGGTCATGCATATGGGCTTCTCGAGGAAGCTGTTATTTGTGTTAGCGTGTGTGTCGGTTTGTCAGTGTGTCAGAGTTTGTGTGTGTGTGTGTGTGTGTGTGTGTGTGTGTGTGTGTGTGTGTGTGTGTGTGTGTGTGTGTGTGTGTGTGTGTGTGTGTGTGTGTGTGTGTGTGTGTGTGTGTGTGTGTGTGTGTGTGTGAGAGCGTCTCAAACTATAGGATTAATTTTGATTGACTATATGGTCCATTCCTATTTGGTGTATCCGTCTCTCTGTGTGAGAGACCAACACACACACACACACACACACACACACACACACA
This sequence comes from Gadus chalcogrammus, assembly GCF_026213295.1. Lineage (NCBI taxonomy): Eukaryota > Metazoa > Chordata > Actinopteri > Gadiformes > Gadidae > Gadus > Gadus chalcogrammus. Next base: position 6,833,933 of record NC_079428.1, on the reverse strand, counting down.
TACACATACACACATACACACACACACTTACTTTCTGGCTATCCAAACGTACATTCACTCTTCTGTGCACCTGCATGCATGTGTGTGTGTGTGTGTGTGTGTGTTTTACGCCCTTTGGGATTGAGATGAGCGTGGTAGGCGTCCCCCCTCAAAACCTAGCCCCCCCTCCCTTCTGCGGTCCCTCTTTATGTTGGTGCCCTGACCCAGAGCACTGCAGAGCCCAACCTGCAGGCTGTTATTAGTGGGTGTACATGCGTATGCTCGAGGCCCCACACACACGCACACGCACACACATAAACGTAGACCTAGCCTTTTATCCATAACACCAGCACCAGTACCACTGAGGACTGAGGCAGAAACCACTGTGGTCCCACAGCACTTGAAACAGTCGCCGACCCTCAAAACACCATCACTCCACACACACACACACACACACACACACACACACACACACACACACACACACACACACACGCACACACACACACACACACGCACACAAGCACACGTACACGTACACACGTGCATGCCGTCCTGAACTAAAAGCCTACACAACATCACGTCATAAATAAACATCATTATACATCCATACACACACACACACACACACACACACACACACACACACACACACACACACACACACACACACACACACACACACACACACACACACACACACACACACACACACACACACACACACCGCTGGCCTGGAAGGCAGCCTGGCCGAGGGCACTGACAGCTGGGGGAGCCGGGGGCCCTTGTGGTGCCTCCTCCCTGGCTTGGGAACTAGAAATCTCCAGGGAGTCCACGCAGCCCTTTGAAGATTTAAAAAAAAGGGGAGCCAGCCGACCATCCTTTCCCCCCCACCCCTGCCCCCCCCGCCCCCCCCTATTCTTTGCTCCACCACACCCTGGTCCTCCTCCTCTTCCGTCCGTCCGTCCGTCCGTCTCTTCTCCTGAAGCCTCTCCTCGCCTGCAGGCCCACTCTGTAATTAGCGTGCTCCGCCCGAGAGCTGAATGAAGTGCAGCCAATTAGACAATAAAGAACAGAGCTTCCTCTCTCTCCCTCGTTCTCTCTCTTTATCGTTCTTTCTCACTCTCTTTCCTTCTCCCAGTCTCTCACTCTCTCCCCTGGTCTCTGTCTCTCTCCCAGTCTCTCTCTCCCAGTCTCTCCCAGTCTCTGTCTCTCTCCAAGTCTCTCTCTTTCTCTCCCAGTCTCCCAGTCTCTCTCTCTCTCTCTCTCTCTCTCTCTCTCTCTCTCTCTCTCTCTCTCTCTCTCTCTCTCTCTCTCTCTCTCTCTCTCTCTCTCACCGGTCTCTCGCGCTGTCAAAGGATGGTGACCTTTGCTTGTTTTCTTTACCGCCTAATTGCGTCTTGACCTTTATCTTTATGGGTTTTGAGTGCGTTCGCTCGGGTGCGTCCGTTGACGTGCACGTCTCCAACCATGCATCCCCTGGGTGTGCTCGGCTTGGGTCTTCATCTTACGAGTATTGTCCGTACGTGCTTGCATCCATTACATCCACATTGAGTTTACACTGTACATTCCTACGGTTGTGTTGCACTCATAGGACAATTGTTGTCTTTACTAACCAGACATATCGCATGGCACTTTGTATTGGATGAGTGCATATGGGCTTTCTCTGTTATACCGGATACCTTTATTTATCATACGGTATTTGAGGCTGGTATCTGATTTATTTTCTTTGCAATTATATTATTTTCCAAAAACGATAACGGTTTTCATTTGTCCTCCTCCCTTCCAAACGCGTTCAAGTCATCCATCAACACAACACCGTGAACCGTTAATTAAAGAACCCATCCGCTCGGTCTAGGTGGGGCCCCCCCGGCGCCGGGGGCCCTCAACACGCGGCCGACCCACGGGCCCCTGTGCGATCAGAACGGCCAAATAAAGACCTGTTCCTCCCCAACTCAGAGTCCTCACTCCTCCAGATAATGGCCGCGGTGCGGTGGATTGTAAAGGGCTAAAGTTAGGCTGGGAGCCACCGCAGGACGTCCAGAGCGAGAAAAAAACAAGGAGGAAAACCAGGCAGTGTTCTGTGGCGGTTTCCCCCGCGCACCGCAGGCGGGCAGCTGTATCGCATGTAGGAGGAGAGATAATTACAATGGTAGGAGATGAGAGCTCTCTCCCTCGTCCCCGGGCTCCAGCCGTCGCCGATGTGGGGTTTCGAGGAACCCGAGAGCCCTGGGCTGTCTTTAGTGGTCGCGTGTGACGTCCCTTCATTATTCAATTTAGCCATGTCAATAAAGCTCAGAGCAGCCCGCTGCTGCCAGGATGGGGGGGGGGGGGGGGTGGGTGTGTGTGTGTGTGTGTGTGTGTGTGTGTGTGTGTGTGTGTGTGTGTGTGTGTGTGTGTGTGTGTGTGTGTGTGTGTGTGTGTGTGTGCGTGTGCATGTGTGTTTTCTAGGTGTGTGTATGTCTGTGTGTGTGTCTTGTGTTTTTTTGAGCATGTGTGAGTCTGTGAGTGTGTTTCTAGGTGTGTGTGTATGTCTGTGTGTGTGTGTGTGTGTGTGTGTGTGTGAGCATGTGTTTTTGTCAGTGTGTTACTAGGTGTGTGTGTTTGTTTGAGTTGTGTCAGTGTGTGTGTTTCTTTGAGCATACATGTGTGTTTCTGAGTGGTTCGCGTGTACAGTACAGAACATGACGCATCGAGACACACTTGCTTCTTTGCACGTCAGCTGGTTTTATAAACAAATTAACCTTCGTGCAGCTGAGCTGCGTCGCATTCGCCGTCCAAAAAACACACTTAGCCATCCAGAAAAAGCAAACATTAACAATCAGTAAATCCGTTTTGGTTGAAAAGTTTTCTAATTCACCCAACAAACATTTTCCCTCAGTTCACAAATTAATGCAAAATATAAAAACTGTCAGAGTAATTCCCCAAGAAGGGTTTTGAGTGCAAACATGAGTGTTTCTCTGGAATACTGATAGCATCGCTCATATGTTATTAGGTTGCTTTTTCTTGCAAAGAATGACATCATCTTTCTGAAGTTGGGCGGTGCCTCTGAAGAGAAGCGTATGTTACGTGGTGGAGGTGGTGCCAATGTCAGATCCGCACACTAACAGTATCTTGACTTTATCTCACCGCACGTTTAGGCTTACTTTGTTAGGGTTGGCAATCGCTGCTGTTAGTTTTCATGGAGGCGCCTGTCAAAGACGTAATTTCTGATGGACCTTGAAGCTCTCGCATGGATGAATGATGGATCTGAATATAGAATCCGACTGAAGCGTGTAATCGTGGCATTTATTTTAACGCTGCACACCGCACACAGTACTCACAAGTTGAAGACTGGCAAGCCTTTAGACCGTTCCTTCAACCCCATAATGCCTCATTTGTCTACCTTTATAGTTTGGATATCAGTCGTTTTGACACTGTTCGGGCTACACCATCACACATAACCGACGCTAGGTGTGCTAACGATCTCCCCCTCCCTTCCCCATACCCCCACCCCCACCCCCACCCCCACCCTTCTACCCCACAGCAAATCCTGCGCAACTCGCGCGCCAACGCCACCAAGGTCATCTTCCTGATCACCGACGGCTACTCCAACGGCGGGGACCCCCGGCCGGTGGCGGCGGCGCTGCGGGAGCGCGGCGTGGAGATCTTCACGCTGGGCATCTGGCAGGGGAACATCCGGGAGCTCCACGACATGGCCTCGGCCCCCAAGGACCAGCACTGCTACCTGGTGCACAACTTTGCAGAGTTCGAGGCGCTAGCCCGCTACGCCCTGCACGAAGGTGAGCGCAGCCGGTTGGCCGGTTAGCTGGCTAGGTGTACGTACGGCCACACCCGCTCCCGTGTATGGATATTACTCAAGAAAAAAAAAAAGAGGGGGAAAAGATGTGTGCGGACGAAAAGGTCCGTACGCACCGACACCGATAACACATTGTGTAGTTTTATTATGCAGTTCTTGGCCATGTCTAGTTCGACAAGGTTGAGCACAGCATTGATACTGCCAGGCTTAGAGGTTGATTCCCACCGGGGGAAACCAGTGCAAAATGTATGCAGTCCAGCGTCGCCACGTGGTGGTACCTCTATCCATCCCACATGTTAAGAAGGCTGTTGGTCTTTGGTTTACAGAGAGACTTTTGTAACCGTTCAGAGCTAATCTTGCAGACATCGGCATTGTTTTTTTCAAACAAACATGGTCAAACATATCTTTATGATAACATCCAGCCCTCTTTAACAAAAGCAAAAAGTCCATCCACTCAGTCACTGAAGGTCAAATGAAATCTGAAATAATTCACCGTGAGTTTACTCATTGAGCGATAGCGGTCCAGTCGTCTGGATCGGGGGGGAAACCTATTGTGACCACCCCCACCTCTCTCCCACCCAAGACCTCCCGACGGGCGACTTCATCCAGGAGGAGCGCTCCCGCTGCGGCCTGCTGTGCGAGGGGGGCGGGGACTGCTGCGACGCCATGGCCAGCTGCATGTGCGGCACGCGCACGGGCCAGTACGACTGCGTGTGTGAGAGGGGGCACTACGGCAAGGGACAGCAGCACGAGTGCACAGGTAGGACGGGACGAAAGTGCACATACGCACGCACGCGCGCGCACACACACACACACACACACACACACACACACACACACACACACACACACACACACACACACACACACACACACACACACACACACACACACACACACACACACACACACACACACACACACACACACACGCAATCACATAGAATCACAGACTCATGAATAGATAAACACATCAATTCAGGGGACGCATCCTATGAAGGCCGCAGTCTATGAAGGTGTGGCCTCCGTAGACCGTGAAGGCCGGGCTGAAGGCCGAACGAACGTTTTTAAGCCACAGACTTACACATGCACGAGCGCACACAGACACACACACACACACACACACACACACACACACACACACACACACACACACACACACACACACACACACACACACACACACACACACACACACACACACACACACACACACACACACACAAATGACACCAGAGCAACAGCAGGTAGCATTAATAGAACCAACCCTGAAGCTTTACTGGTATTTACTGGTTTCAGAGGCCAAGGTTTATCTGGTTACAAAAGGGTGTGTTGTTAACCAGGATCGAATATAGTCATATAATTTCTATATCTCCTATCCCCTCTTCTAGGCTCATTGGCATTCATAGTCATGGGCTGAGCAGATGCGGCAGTTCTTGCTGGCGAGTCTGTTATTACAGCCAGTACATTCATTATATGTAGGAGCTTATCTTGTTTGGGAGGAGA
>NC_079428.1:6801484-6828549 GCF_026213295.1 Gadus chalcogrammus | reverse complement strand
GATGTATGAGGTGGATTGATGGATGAGGTAGGTGAATGAGTGGATGATGTGGATGGATGGATGAATGGCCGGACAGATGGAAGGAGAAACAGCATGCACACATTTAGTAATGAGTGACCTAGTTGGATCATTATTCTAAGGGAGCTAGTTAATTCGCTAGGAAGTTAGTGTGTCTATATTTACTATATTTATTAACAGTTATGTGATTCAATGGAAGTTTATTCTTCTTCCAGTAATCTCACACTCCCTCCTCTTCCGCGAAACATGAACTGGAGATGCTGAAGAGTTCAGCCAACAATAATTGAGTTGGTTCTGTTGTTGTCACACACACACACACACACACACACACACACACACACACACACACACACACACACACACACACACACACACACACACACACACACACACACACACACACACACACACACACACACACACACACACACAGCTAATAATTGAGTGCTTGAGTCACAACATTTTGTGCTTTTGAGTCAGGAAAGAGAAAGTGTACAGCATGTTCCAAACGGAGACAGCAGCAGCAGAAGCTAACATCATCTCTACAAAGCCCTTTTGGCTCTGATTGTCTGTGTGTCATTGAGCCAAAGGATGGTTCATGTCTGCATCTATCTATCCAAAATGCTTTAATCTGCTCTCGCCTCATATTCTCTTCCCTCCTCCATCTCCTCTCCCTCCTCCATCTCCTCTCCCTCCTCCTCCTCCTCCTCCTCCATCTCTTCAACCTTCTCTGCTATTCCTCTCCTCTCCTTCTCACTCCCTCATCCTCCTCTCCTCTCCTCTCCTGCTTCCTTCGTTCTTTTCCCCTTCTACCTCTTCTCTTCTGTTCTAAACTCTCCTCATCCTCTCCTCCTTCTCTTCCTCCTCCTCCTCCTCTTCCTCCTCCTCCTCCTCCTCCTCCTCCTCCTCCAGTGGTGCATTGTCCTAAGCTGTCCCCCCCGGCCAACGGCTTCTTCATCCAGAACGCGTGCAACAACCGCCACGACGCGGCCTGCGGCGTCAAGTGTCTGCCCGGCTTCGACCTCCAGGGCACGGGCATCCGGCTGTGCCAGGCGGACGGTGCCTGGTCCGGGACCACGCCCAGCTGCAGGGGTGAGGCGGGGGGGGAGAGGGGGATGCACTGGTGATGGAGGAAGGCCGAGACCGGGGTGGGGGGGATTAGGGGGTGCAGGGCATTAGTTAGGGGTAGAGAGGGTTCCACGGTAGAGGTTCTTGATGCCTCTTTTTTAGATCCCTTTTCAGCTGGACTTTTAATGTGCCAATGTGATCCGCACACATACACACACAGACACACACAGATAACACAAACACACACACACACACACACACACACACCCACACACACACACACACACCCATGAACTTAACACCCTCAAACACACACAAACACACACGCACAATCTCACAGACAAACACACGCACACTTAACCCCCCCCCCCACTCCACAAAGACACACACAGACACACACAAACACACATAAACAACCCCCCCCCAACCCACACACACACCCGTCCATTGTTAGTCAATAGTCATCAAATCCACGAGGCGGCTATAGAAGTGTTCCGCTACTATTTGCCAGCCCTTGATGTGGCCGAGTCCTAATAAACGCTTGCATCCGCACTAATGGGCTCCGTCAGCACAGAGGGGAGGTAGCGCGTGTTACCCTCTCTCGGGTACGGTTGCTAAGACGGCTTGTAAAACAAGAAGGTGGGTGGGGGGGGGGGGGAAACAACAAACACCGGAGGTGACGGCGGCCGGCCACATGTCTGCGCGTCGCGTGCGGTGGCGGTGCGCTGAGGTCATCGGGAGGAGGCTCTTCCGCTTCTGCCGAGGCTCCCTTGTTCCTCCCCCTCTCTGGAGAGACAGAGAGACCGATAGAGAGAGACACAGAGCCATGAGGGAAGAGAGAGGAAGAGGAAGAGGGGTATAGGAAGAGAGGAAGAGGGAGAGAGAGAGTGGTATGGGACGAGAGGAAGAGAGAGAGAGAGAGGGGGTATGGACGAGAGGAAGAGAGAGAGGTATGGGACAAGAGGAAGAGGGAGAGAGAGGTATGGGACGAGAGGAAGAGAGAGAGAGGTATAGGAAGAGAGGAAGAGGGAGAGAGAGAGGTATTGAAAGGGAGGAAGAGGGAGAGAGAGAGAGGTATAGGAAAGGAGGAAGAGGGGAGAGAGAGAGGGGTATGGGACGAGAGGAAGAGGGAGGTATAGGAAGAGGGGAAGAGGGAGAGAGAGAAGTATAGGAAGAGAGGAAGAGGGAGAGAGAAAGGTATAGGAAGAGGGGAAGAGGGAGAGAGAGAAGTATAGGAAGAGAGGAAGAGGGAGAGAGAGAGCGAGGTATTGGAAAAGAAGAATTGGGAAGATTGGGGTCAAGGGAGAGAAAGGTTTGCGGGACAATAGGAAGAGAGGGATTGGGAAGAGAGAGAGCGGTAGAGAGAGTCGTCAGGAAAAAAGAGAGAGAGAGACAGTGAGGGAAGGCTTGTTCCTATAGGATTCATGGAGTTTTGAATGCAGGGTCATGATGTGAGAGAGATAGAGAGAAGGTTAAACAAACCAATATCAAAAGCTACAGTGCAGTGAGAAGGGAAAGTTGTAAAAAGTAAAAGTGAACCCAGAAGAGCCTCAACGAATACAACAAAATCCCAATTCCCAGCCATGTTCTTGCAAAACCTTGAGTTACATAGATACCCAGACAGTAAGACTTTACAGTGCATAACTGTGGTTGCATACCTTACTGTGTATGTGTATGCGTGTGTGCACGTGCACTCGCGCGTGCGCGTTTGTGCGGGTGTGTGTGTGTATCTATAGTTTCCCGCATACAGTGAGACTTGTCAGTGAATAATGGGACCTCCCAGCTTGCGTCAAGCTCTGGGGGATTCGTAAGGGCGTGTGTGTGTGTGTGTGTGTGTGTGTGTGCGTGTGTGTGTATGTGCGTATGTGTGTGTGTGTGTGTCTGTCCAGGGGTGGCGAGATGAGAAATTATATCCTCCACGCCGCCTTCCCAGACCCCTGGTGTAATGAGGAACAGACAGACCCCCCCCCCCCCCCCCCACACACACACACATACACACTCTCACACCAAGAACGTATATACAGTCATATACATTCAGTGTTTTAAGAGAGAGTTATTAGGGAGTCCTAAAAGTGCTATGCCGGCCACATTCCATGCATATGATTTATTATGCCCTGTGTCTGATTGAGTATTTCAAATTCGATGTTATTGCGTTTTCTAGACCGATGATAAAAAATGAAAAAAGGGTGTGGACATCTTTCACGACGCAGTCATTTGTTTCAGTTCGGGGCCGGATCCCAAAATTTGGTACAAGGTCATGGGTTTAATCCCCAAGGATTAACTAAAGTGTGGGCCAGTAGCCGTTTCGTATGAAATGTTTGGCGTTTATTACACCTCCCTGTCTCGTATCTTATTGATTGGCCTCCTGCGGCAACGAAACTGTAGGAAGCTCCGCTCATCTGGCACTCCAGTTAGAGCAGAACAAACGCCCCAGCAGGTAGCTTTGATGTGAACATGTTGGCCTCGCTCTGCAGTTGATTTTCTCATGCTAATGCTGTTCTTACAGGTGTTTTGGGTTTTAGTTTATTTTCCTGTCTGTTCCAATCTGCCTTTCGGACCATCTGCCTTTGACCTCATTACAGAGGCAGGTTTGGACCATATGGTCGACCTGGTTCAACCAACAGGTTGAACCAGACCGCTATTACTTTGAAGGTTGTTTGTCATTGGTAAAACATGCATTTGTTGGACTGATATGTTCTTTGTGCCCTTAAAATACCCCACACCTTTTTGGCGTAACTTGAAACATCTATCCTTTTACACTCACTGAAAAACAGCAGAGAGAGAAGAACATTGGATCTTTTACTGTTCAGAAGTATTGTTTTGTGCGATTTCTGAGGAATTAATTTCCGTCGTTTGTTTTCGCTCTTAGTTTATCTTTCGGTTAAATCTGTAAATACTAAATTCCGTATAATTTATTTTTTTCTACAGCACAAGTGAAATAATAGACGAACTTGTACTCCGCTGCCCTCATTTAGTGGTCTCCGAGGCAATATGACACACAATCCACCGGAAATTAAACTCACCCTAACCCTCATCCTGCAATTAAAAGGACAAAACACGACCCTCTCCCCTGAACAAACTCAACAACCATAAAGCCTCGACTCCCCCCTGACATGTACAACATGTATACCCTACATCTTCCCCCCATCTACGACTTCTGCTCATTAGACGCAAAATCTGATATTTGTGACGTCGCAAACTTTTCTTTTCTTCTTCGTCCTTTTTTTGGGGGATTCTTCTCGGACCTCCAGTGCGCTCCTGCCCCCCGCTCAGCCGGCCGCAGCATGGCCACATGAGGTGCACCGAGGAAGGAGGTGGCGGTGTCGGCGGTGGCGCCCCCTACAGGGCGGAGTGCACGGCGGGGTGCGAGCGGGGCTACCGTCTGGAGGGGGACAGCCGGCTCACCTGCCTGGCCGACTCCCTGTGGAGCGGACCCCAACCTCGGTGTGTGGGTAAGCCTTCAAGGACTACATAGACCCCCCACCCCCCCCCCCACACACACTCTCCACCTGACCTACACACCACACACACACACACACACACACACACACACACACACACACACACACACACACACATACACACACACACACACACACACACACACACACACACACACACACACACACACACACACACACACATACACAAATAGCCACGCTCTGTCCAATGGTTGCATGCAACGACGCAGACCTGGGGATTATTTACCATGATGCAGTGCTTTCCTCCTGATAGATCATTACCCTGCATTACCCTGAATTTGAACAAGTTAGCCGAAGCGGCCATCTTTAAACAAATACCTGCATTTTTTGCATCGACTTAACCATTTCTAGCTGTGAACTTAAATGTAGTCCTTGATTTTATAAAACGTTACTGTTTCTAATACATCCTGGGAAATGGGCACCAGGAAAGTCTACTTTTGCAATCATTCTCACACACACACACACACACACACACACACACACACACACACACACACACACACACACACACACACACACACACACACACACACACACACACACACACACACACACACACACACACACACACAAACAGGCCTGCTATCTGTTTAGCGTCTGCTAATAAATGTCTGTCTAGTGGGCGTAGATGATATATCAGGAGCTACCAGCCAGGGGCTGTAAAAGAAAAGCTATTTACCTGAAAACTTTAAGAGTATTTCTGTAAAACGTGTCTTCAGGACATTGGCCCTCAGCATAATGTTTTGTAGGAGCCGAGTAAGAACAGAACATAGTAGTTTGAGCAACATTTTTAAACTAATAAGTACCCTTGAGCACACACATGCGTGCACAAACACACACTCAAACACACACAGACACACACACACACACACACACACACACACACACACACACACTACAGTTACTACGACGCAACCCATATTTTGGGAATGCCCACACACTTCTTAAAACTGCTAGTTGGGTGAAAATATTTCTGTAGACTCAGACTGGCCACAGAGAAGCGCCATGGGTCAATTATATCAGAACCAAAGTCCAAGTTGTTCAAGTTGCTCCGCCGCAGATCTCCTGCTTCTGTTCTCTGCCCTGCAGTGACTCAGTCCTCGTGGATCAAGCCTGTCCTGTCCTTCAAGCTCTGGCCTCCCTCTCTCTGCGCTCTCCCTTTCTCTCTCTCGCTCTCTCTTCCTGACGCTTTCTCTCTCTCCCGTTCTCTCTCTTCTCTCTCTCGCTTCCTCTTGCTCTGCCTCTCTTTCTCTCTCTCTTTCTCACTCTTATTTTGTCCTTCAATTCTCCTTCATCTTCAGCAACATCTTGCTTCGTTTATATCGTTTACTTGTAGTGGGCCAATAAACGCATCATCTAGGCTTTGTTGCCTGTTGCAGAGAAGACACACACACACACACACCGACACACAGACACCGATACACACACATCCTTCACACACAGCTTCCACATTACATTCCTGCAGAAAATTGGTAGTTTCACCTCCGATTTCCTAATTGTCTGTTTGCTGTTCCTAGCACACCGGTATGTCTGCAGAGTCACCACATTTAAACCCTACTTAACCTAACCAGGGGAGCCCCTCGCTCTTGGAAGGTCTTTGGCGTCTTTGGGGGGTTCCACCTTGACCTTGTTGACCTGCTGGGTTGTGCCTAACTCCCCAACATTAACAGTGAACAGGTCTGACCTCATGCTCTTCTGATGGATGGAGGATGGGGACATTTGACGATAGTGAGGGAGGTAGAGAGTGGTTTTGAGAGGAGCATGACGCCATGTGTTTGAGGAAAGTCCTACTTTAAAAGGAGAAGCGGCTTCTTGTTTTAGAAGCGTTCGGCGACCGCGCCTTTCTTTCGGCTGTTTCGTTTTATTTGATTCTCGTTGCCACGCAGTCTGATTCGTGTCCACTTCAAGCAGTTTTATAACACGCACAATGGCATAAAGACATTGCTGAGGTTCACCCAAATGCTTTTGCTTTAGATAAGGGCCCCTTTCTCCAACTCTCGGCACTTACAAGGACAAACATGCTGAGCTTGTATAGGGTCAAGCTAAGATGATGCTATAGTAATGTTAAAACTATACCTGACTTTTTGGCATATTCATTTATCAACCTAAAGAGATAAATTATATAAGTTCCAGATTTATTTAGATAAATAGTGTAAATTAGTGTATAAATGAGTGTATAAATGACTACTGAATAAAACTCACCTCGTCTAGTCTTCTTCCCTCCAGAAGTGCGTTGTCCGATGATGGTGGTCCCGAGGAACGTCGTGCTGTCGCCCCCTGCCTGTGGGAAGAGGTCAATGGCCCAGGGCGCCATCTGCGTAGCCACCTGTCGCCAAGGTTACCGCATCCAGGGCGGGAGGCGGGCGGTGTGTCTGAGCACCGGTGACTGGAGCGCTAATGTCCAAAGCGTCACCTGCGCAGGTATGTGTGTCCGTGTGTATAGATGTGTGTGTGTGTGTGTGTGTGTGTGTGTGTGTGTGTGTGTGTGTGTGTGTGTTTTTTTAAAGCTTTGACCCCCGATCACTGAACGACTCGCACTAGTCCGAACCATTAGGCCTCCTTAAGATTGGTTTCAGTGGTCAACTGTGTCCCCTGTCACAGTCAGTAGAACGAACGCTCCTTTTGAGGACATTTTAACAAGGATAATAATAATCCCTTCCTCCTCTGTGTTGGATTCTCAACACCTGAAATGTTCCCCGGTAAGCGCATGTGTGCACGCCATGCGCATGTCTGCACGCCATGCGCCGCAGGTTTCCCTGTGTCTGTGAGTAGCCAGACAAATAAAACAGAACAATAAAAGCCAGGAGAGCTGGAAGTGGAAAAAGCATGGGGTTGGAGAGACAGAGCAGAGACAGAGAGATACAGTGAGATGACTCTGAGACGGAGACATTTTGGACGTGGACCTTTCTTTCCATGCCCCTCCCTACCTCCCTCTCCTTCCCCCCCCCGCTCGGGGACTGTGGGAAAGGGGCTAACTTGATTCTTGTGTCGGCGGTCTCTTTCTTTGGGTTTGTCTAACTCAAACCATGTCTGAACATCGCGGGGTCTGTGCACAGACCCGGAGGGAAGGGTGGTGGTGGACGATGGGGGTGGGGCTGGCACTTCGGAACAGGTGGCCAGCAAACTCTCTCTCTCTCGCCGCACTCTCTCCGCCTTCATCTCCTCTTCGTCTTCCTCCTCCTCTGCCGGGGGTAATGAGGAAATGGTGGCTAATGAGCCGGCGAATGGTTTCTATGGAGACAGGAGGTGTCATAAAAATTAAAAAAAGTGGGGAATTGAAGAGAGAGAAGAGGGGAGGCAGAGACGGAGAGACTAGGGGGAGGACAAATGAAAAAGTAGCATGAGTCATCCGTTTGGTGTTCCACTTTTACAATGTTTATTATTTTTTTTATGGACAATCTGGACTGCTTTGTGTCTGCGATTATAAAGGGAGAAAGTGGAACATATAGAGAGTGAGCTAACAGAGAGAAACCCAAGAGAGGGATAGAGAGAGCAAGAGAGAGAGTTTACTGAGTGTGAGAAATAACAGGCCGTGACCTAGAGTTACGAGTTACGTTAAGAAGAGCCAGATAATCCAGACAAATATGATGAGCACAGTAGGAAATCGACAAAACAAGCATGCGTGAACCGAAGGAAACTCTTCAACAATCAAAATAAGAAGATGGCGCAGTCCCTCTCCATGTTCCAATGGTGATGACCCTCTCAGACAGCTATTCCCTCCCCCCCCCCCCCCCCCACCACCAACCTACTCCCCTGCTCAGAAAAAACGCACACGCACACACTTGTCGTCTTTAAAACTGGATTTAAACAGATTAAATGTTTGAAAGATGTTGGATGAGATATACTATTTACTTGTTCAGTGTACAACACTCATTGATGTGTACTACATTCATCAAGGAGCATAGATAGGAGAGAGAGATCTATCCTTATGTGTAAGCATATATAATGTTTGTTTTTTAAACCTTCCAATCTATCTATCTATCACTCAATCCGTCAATCAAACAGACGATCACACAACGAATCATTCAAACAATCTATCCATCAAAAAACAAATAAATCAATCAATCGTTCAAAAATATATCCATCAAACAACCAATCAATCAATCAAACATTGCATGTATAAAACAAATATGAAAACCATAAACAACTATCTACCGACTGGAGATAAAAATGTAAATATTTTACTGCGACTATTTACTGAACTGCAAAGGTCCTTCGAGAATAAAACGCGAGTCCGGCCAATTTATTCTCTCTTAATCGTTTTATTCTGGTCTGCTCTAGTCACCGTTGTCTAAGATTGATAGCGCTATAAATGCATCAGTATAAAAACGGAAATAGTGCAGGTTTCATACATGGGGAGCAGACAGCTGCTCTCTGTATCCACCGATAGCTGACGTCACTCAGACCTGTTATGTGAGCCGGTTATTGACCCAAGAGGAATCCCCAGCGCTGCCTGAGACAGCGAGTGTTTGGGGTCAGGGTTTTCCATCTCCAGCCGTCCAGATAACTCCTGTGACCTTTGATCTCTCACCGATGAGCCACACTCAATGTGCGGTAATGTCCACAGAGAGAGCGAGCAAGAGAGAGAGAGAGAGGGAGGGAGAGGTTATGACTTCTTGTAGCTTGGTGCGGAGTGGACTTAAGTGCACTTTCTCCAAATTCATAATGACCCATAATGAGTGTCTAATGCAGGATGTAATTAGGTAGGTCAGAGGTCAGATGACAGCACAGCTCACCATTTAAGGAGAAAACAGAGTGCTGGCTGCGGCCAGTGAGTGAATGGAGATTGATATGCAGTGCTTGTGTGTGTTTGTGTGAACGTGGTATTGAAATGCAGTGATTATGATTGTGTGATTATTATTGATATTTCTATTATGGGATGCACCCAGACTCCCAGCCCCCGAAGTTGCAGTGTCCGGAGAACGTGGAGGCGGCCACGGACGAGCGGCGCATCACGGCTAGTGTCAGCTGGAACGCTCCCAACGCCACGGACAACTCGGGGCTAGAGGTCAGAGGTCGTCAGGATGAGATTGGGGGGGGGGGGGCTGATGGATAAAGAGATGGATGAAAGGATAAATAAATGGATGTATGGATTAAACAAAAATTATGGATGGATGTATAGATAGATGTATGGATGGATTGAGGGGTGGGGGATTTCATAAATTGAGCAAAGCCATGTCACACTTGCCAAAGTTTATCCCCAGAAATATTCTCTCTCTCTCACTCTCTCACTCTCTCACTCTCTCTCTCTCTCTCCTCTCTCTCTCTCTCTCTCTCTCTCTCTCTCTCTCTCTCCCTCCCTCTCTCCCAGGTGATGGTGCAGGTGAAGCCCATCTACACCCCTCCGCAGTTCTTCCCCGTCGGCACGGAGACCATCACCTACATCGCCACCGACCGCGCCGGCAACCAGGCCAACTGTTCCTTCACCGTCACGGTCGTCGGTACGCACTACACACACACTCAAACACACATGCACACACACGTGCTCGCACAAACACACACACGCACGCACACTCACAAAAACACTCACTCACCCACGGTGGGTGAATGAGTGAGTGAGTGAGCCCACCCACAAACACCCACACACACACGCACCTCCTTTCAGTTTACCAGGATGTCGGTCATTTGAATTTGATGAACAGAATAGAGAGACCGAGAGAAAGATAGAGACGGGGGAAATGTCCAGAACATCGCCTGGCTTATCTTCTCCCCCAGCTCCTTATTCCAATAAGAAGGTAGATTAGATTTATATCGCCAGCTGCCTGCTGTGTTGTGCTTAGCAGTGAGATCAGCATCATTGGGTTCCTCGGGCATAACTAGATGTTCCCTACCCCAAATGTTGCAAACTCCATGTGTGCACACACACACACACACACACACACACACACACACACACACACACACACGCACACGCATGCCCGTACTCACACAAACACGGCACAGTGAGAGTGAGGCTTTGGGCCTTTTGTTTTCATTCTGTTCTGCCAGGAAGGCATCTTGAATTGATTTAGCAGGGTCAAACACGGGGAGAATTGGATTTAAAATGAAAATTGGGTACATTATGTAGTGTCATAGTCCATCACGGCTCCCCGAAACAAAAATTAAGCAAACACAAGAAGGAATTTGAATTTAAATTCCAAAATCAACAATTATTCCGCACCAAAGTGTGCGCCACCACACACACTCACCGCCACACACACAAACATAGACCCCTCTGTGTTGTTTCACCTGGTGATGCTAATGGCCCCGTCCTCTGCGCTCCGCTGAGACCGTCGACTACTGTCTGGTACTGTTACTGGTCTTCCTCTCGCTGGGGTAGTGTTTGGGGCCAAGATAGCTAAACGTCTGGTCATACTACAGCACCTCTCCCATTGGGGGGCCCTCACACGGGGAGCCAGGGGCACTCGGCAAACAGATGCACGCACAGTGGACTCTCCTTCTCTCAGTGGATCCAGGTGTGTCGGATACGAGAGGCCTTCCGGCGCAGGGGAGAGAGAGATGGTGAAGAAACAGAGAGAGAATAGCCTTAGAGAGAGAGAGAAGAGAGAGCAAGAGAGAGAGAGACATAGGCTAGCAATATAGAGAAGCGAAAACGAGCGCAAGAGAGAGGGACGTAGCCTTAGAGAGAGAGAGAGAAGAGAGAGGGAGAGAGAGAGACATAACCGCAGAGAGAGAGAGAGAAGAGAGAGGGAGAGAGAGAGAGGGAGAGAGAGAGACATAACCACAGAGAGAGGGAGAGAGAAGAGAGAAGAGAGAGAACTCGAGGCTTAAGTTGTTCCGACAACATTCGTGCAGTCGGGGTGCAGCTGCAGCACAGGGCTTTTCCGTACTAGCTCAGATAATCGCCCAGACCCCCACCAACGCTACGGCATCGCAACCGTCTACTCGGCCACTACCCTCGCAGGGTGCACGGGCCAATAACGCAAGTCGCCTGCGGTCGATCGGGCGGTGGACAGACGCTAGACAGCCACTCGCGTTTCCACCAAAAAGCGACTCAGGGTTTTGGCTAATGCGTCCGATAACGCGTGCCATGCGGAGGGCAGGGTGGAGGAAGGAGCGCACGGTTTGGGGGTGGGTGGGGGGGGGGTGGCAGCGATGAACAGTTCCACATGTTGCTGCCACGCTCGGAACGGCCCCGGGGCTTTTATCGGTAGCATGTGTTCACGCGGTGCCCCTCTGACACGCCATCGACGGGCCCGATTGGGCCCGAAACTCCAAGTTCAAATCCGGGCATGATTGCGCAACCGCTGTCTTTTCCCAATTCTTCTTCTCTTTTCTTCCGGAGTCCTCTTCAACGAGGTGCAGCAGGAGGTCGAGAGGCGGCATGCTTTGGGGGTTTATGTCGGCCGCGTGCACAGTTCTTAGACTCGCTGACGATGAACATTACGCCTCGCAATTCGGCCTGTATGGTCTCGATTGATCATGTCTGGCGGTCATGCCCAGGCTGACGCTTTCTCTCCCTCTCTGCCCCCCTCCCCCCCGCCCCCGCCCCCTCTCTGGTTCCCTAGATACGGAGCCCCCGGTGATTGACAGGTGCAGGTCCCCGCCCATGGTCCAGGCCACAGACTCGGAGGCGGCGGTGGTGAGGTGGGAGGTGCCGCAGTTTTCCGACAACTCAGGTATGTCTGCCCCCTCCACCTCTCTGTGTTTCCAGACATCAGATCTTCCTCTCCTCTCTTCTCCTGTCCTCGCCTGGCCTCTCTTCTCCTCTAGTCTCCTCTCCCACCTGTACTCTCTTATCCTCTCCTCTCCTCTCCTCTCCTCTCCTCTCCTCTCCTCTCCTCTCCTCTCCTATCCTTCCCTCTCCTCTCCTTCCCTCTCCTCTACTCTCCTCTCCTCTCCTCTCCTCTCTCCTTTCCTTTTCTCTCTTTTCATCTCCTTTACTCTTGCCTTCCCATGCCGCCTTCTTTTCCTTCCTCTTCCTCAGCTCTTCCTCTTCCTCTGCTCTTCTTGGCTTTAGCTTTATGTGAAAATCTTCTGTTTAAATTGTACTATATTTGATACTGTATTTGTTGTGAGTGTTATTCTGACCGATGTTGGCAATCTTGTGACCAAACTTTCCTTGGGTTTGCATTGAATCGAATATATTGCAAAAACACTTAAAAGCTGTGTTTTCCCGAAATGATTATGGGAAACGAAAATAATACCATTGATTTAATTCGCTGTGACTTGAGACCATTACTGAAACTAAACTAAAGCTGTAAAGTGAAGTACAAAAAAACACATAACATGTATTTTACCATTTACAAGCACACTTCAGAAACAGTCACAGGGTGCAGTTATGGTGTTGGAGACCAGCCAGTGCATACACACACACACACACACACACACACACATACCGTTATATTGACAACTATTGCAATTACCGAAACATAATTTTTTTTCTCACCTGACTTTATGCAGTAGTTGCACCGGAGTTTACAAATATTACACACACACACACACACACACACACACACACACACACACACACACACACACACACACACACACACACACACACACACACACACACACACACACACACACACACAGTGGGTGTAATAACAGAGTCTTGCGGGCGGTCTCCGGGGCCACAACACGTCAGCTGCGTGCAACGTCCACGTCAGTGTTTTGTTTTTCCAGGCCTACACCCTGATGCCCCAGGCTATTTATAGCACACGTACACACACACACACACACACACACACACACACACACACACACACACACACACACACACACACACACACACACACACACACACACACACACACACACACACACACACGCAGACAGTAGGCTCCAGCGGGGCCAGACGTGTGTCAGCACTGTTGGAAAGGCCCCATGCTCCTGGATGTGTTTATAATGGTGGAGGGAAGAGGAGAACGAGGGCAGGGACTGCACTGAGATGAAAGGTCGCACGCCCTTTTTTCTTTCTCTTCCTCGTCACACGAGGCACCAGCCGGTTACTTTCTGTTTTTATTTTGCTCTTTTCCTCCACTGTGTGCCATTTTTTTTATGTTCCTAACTCTCGTTTATTGTCTGCCTTACGTTATGTGTCACTTTCGCTCACTGCTCTCATAAAGGGCTATTATGCAAAATTCTAGGGTCCGTGCCAAACAGGAACACACAGACACACACACACACACACAAAGACACACACACTTGCACACACATTCTCTATTGTCTGGGATGTTTAGACGCATCGTTTCCATTCTCCGTCAGCTGATCCCACTGAAACAACAGTGATACATCATTACCGCCATGATTAAAGAGAGACGACTCCTTTTGCCTGTCATCTGCCATTTAGCCAACAACACTGCCCCCAGCAGGACAGTTGAAGAAATGCATTCCCCTAATCTCTAAGCAGACCTATAAGTGGCTGCAGTGGTTACCGTGCTGACAAACTTTACCTGACTGTTTTTGTCTGATTCTTTGTATGCTCTGATTCTGTGTCTGACTTTTGTAGTTAGCCTTTCAACTTTTTTTATATCCATGTATTGTAATCTGTCTACTCTGGGCTAAGTTTTCAGTTATTTTTTATATAAGATGACCTATTCCGTTTGTATAGGAAGTAGTGTGCTCCAACATATTTCTGTGCTTACCATGGCTCGCAAACCAATCCATGAGCTGTCTCCCCCCCCCCCCCCCCCCCCCCCTTCCTCCAGGTGGTCGCATAGTGGTGACGGGCAGCCACACCCCCGGGTCACTATTCCCCGTGGGGGAAACCCTGGTGCGCTACACGGCCACCGACGCGGCGGGTAACAACCGCACATGTGACCTCACCATCACCGTCCAAGGTACCGCCGCCCCTCAAGACTAGCGCCTTAAAGGTCCCATATCATACCACCAGGTGTGAGTGGGATTGGCCGTTACAAGCTGTTTTGAAAATCTGCCTCTTCTGACATCACAAGTGGGCGTGTCCACCTAGATCTGTGCTAGATGGATCAGTCTACCACCAACGTCGCTCGTCTATCCGTCACACATCTAGGTGGACACGCCCACTTGTGATGTCAGAAGAGGCCGATTTGTCTAAATGGCTTGTTACGGCTAACCACACTCACACCTGGTTGTAGAATACATAGATATATATAGAACACTAGGTGGTCGCCTTTGATGACGTTCCAGACGCCGCCGTATGACATCTAGTGTTCTATATATATCTATGGTATAATATGTCACCTTTAACCTGCTAGCTAGCTCGTTTACTCCATGGTCCCTGCTCATTCATCATTTAAATCAAACTAAAACAACCCATCTTTCCCGGGGCGTGTTTCCTGTGGTGCACAGGGACGGACTGCAGCCAGCCCTACGTCCCCGTCAACGGGGAGTTTGTGTGCGTGGAGGAGGAGGAGGCGGTGAACTGCGTGCTGCGCTGCAAGGAGGGCTACAACTTCGCCCAGGACGCGGTCCACAGCTACTCGTGCGCCTACGACGGCGTGTGGCTGCCGGCCACGTCCTCGGATCGCCCCGACTGCTCCCGTGAGTGTGTCTGCTTTCAAACCAACCGTTTCCCACCTGTTCAGATGGTTTCGGCCATTTTGTATTTTTTATCTGCCATTTCTACAATCAGTTTATAATGGTTCAATGTTCAATGTTTGACATTGATATTTATGAAATGTATTGAACATAGCTCTCTCCAGGAAACAAGGAGGCTTTGTGCACTTACTTCCCCACTGATAATACTGTAACCCTGCGCTGTTGTTTCCTCCCCCAGTGAACCGCGTGGCGAACAACGGCCTGAAGCCCTTTGAGATGCTGTTCAAGGCCTCGCGCTGCGACGACCTGGACCTGCTCAAGACCTTCACCGGGGAGTTCAACATCAAGCTCAAAGTCCTGGTGAGCACGCACGCACGGACACATAAGCACGCACACACACAGCCACACATCCACATACTCCGTGTTGAAGTGTGATGTCCCACAGCTCCCCAACCTGTGTGAGAGCGAGGACGTTTGTAAGCTGGAGGTGAACTCCCAGGGACAGTGTCTGGAGTACAACTACGACTACGACAACGGATTCGCCATAGGTAGCGCTGTCCGTCTCGATGCGCATGCTCTGTCTCATTGGCTGTCTGTACCTGCGTTTACGGGTCTGTCCGTCTGTATGTACACCGATTGTCTTCACAAGGTTTTAGCCTCTGTCTGTCTGTCTGCGTGTGCATACGCCACTCTGTATTCACCTCACATGATCCCCAACCCCATGCTAACCTTTTTCTCCTTCCCCTACTTTCCCCTTCCGTCTCCTCTCTCCGTCTCTCCCCCATGGTGTCTCCCTCCCCCTTACCTCCCCCCTCCTGTCCCCTGGTGTCTCCCTCCTCTGTCCCTCTCCTCTCCCTATCCTTCTCTCCCCCTTCTGCCCTCTCTCTCCCTCTCCCTCCTCTCGCCTCCCTTCGGTGTGTCTTTCCCTCCTCCCTCCCTCCCTCCCTCCCCCCATCCGGCGTCTCCCCCTCTCCTCCCGTCCATCCTGGCTCTCTCAGGGCCGGCGGGGGGGTGGGGCACCGGCACGGCCCCCCAGGGCTCCCCGGACTACACCTACTTTGACTCGGGCTACGCCTTGGACAGCCGTCCCCCCCGGTCCCAGGAGAGGAGGGCCCCCGCCCGCCTCCGCACCAAGAGACAGGGCCGGCGGATCCGCAGGCCCACCCGGGACCAGAAGATCCAGATCTTCTTCAACATCACCGGTGAGGGGCCGGGGGGATTCTACCAGGGCTCATGCCTCCGCCGACCTCTGAGCTATCGACTGGCCCTCTCCCATTCCCTGAGAGAAGGGGATCTTTCCACTTTCCACCCCTTCCCTCACAATAAAAAGAATGTTGTTTTTAGTTTACTTATTGATTACTTACTACACAGGCCTAATCGAACCAACAAGCCAAACCATACAATAACAATTTCTCGGCTGTTCCTCGTAATAAGTGCAAAGGGATAACCACTGCCATTAGGCCGTCCTTCATGGTGTTCAGGGGTACATGGATTTAATATTTTTTTAATTTATTGGTGATTTAAATTCCCAAACAGCGCCTCCCAGTGCCCTGGAGGTAAAATAGCGAGCAGGTAATAGAAGACTATCTTCTAAAAGATAGTTATTTGGTCAACTGCACACAGGTCTCCCCGGGGATACCCTGCCTGCCTACCTGACACAACAGATAACCTACGAGAGATAACGAACCGTTCCCCCCCCCCCATTCTCTCCCCACAGCGAGCATCCCCCTGCCCCAGTCGAGGAACGACTCGGTGGAGGCGGCCAACCAGAGGAGGCTCATGCGCACCCTGGAGCAGCTGACCAATCGGCTGCGGCGCACGCTGGCCCGCCAGCCGCTGTCCAGCTTCAACCTGGAGAGGGAGTTGATCGTGGTCGACCCCAAGTCCCTGGTCAGCCGGAGGGCCACGCTGTTCTGCCGGCCCGGCTCGGTGCTCAAGGGCCGCATGTGTGGTGAGCGGGGGGGGGGGGGGGGGGTGTAGGATCCTCAACCTAATCCTATCCTTATGCTGTGTTTAGGTTTTTATTGATTCTTTCATTCATATCCCGCCCCATTCACCCTCAGGGTGAAGGGAACTTTTTCCTATTTCTAGTTTCGGTTGTCGAGGCTACACAAATCTAAACCGTGTGTGCGTGCATGCGTGCGTGTGTGTGTGTGTGTGTGTGTGTGTGTGTGTGTGTGTGTGCAGTCCAGTGCCCGGTGGGGACCTACTTCTCCCTGGAGTACCATGAGTGTGAGAGCTGCTGGCTGGGCTCCTTCCAGGACCAGGAGGGCCAGCTGGAGTGCAAGACCTGTCCAGAGGGCACGTCCACCGCCTACCTGCACTCCCGCAGCGCCACCGAGTGCAAGGGTGGGGTCTACACACACTCACACACGCACGCACGCACGCAGGCACGCACACACACACACACACACACACACACACACACACACACACACACACACACACACACACACACACACACACACACACACACACACACACACACACACACACACACACACACACACACATCCTTTGGTCCTTCTATCCATCAGTCCCCAATGCTACGATTTCCATGCCCCTCTTACTTGTTGATACTTATGAGGATGTGTGTGTGTGTGTGTGTGTGTGTGTGTGTGTGTGTGTGTGTGTGTGTGTGTGTGTGCGCGCGCTGCAGGCCAGTGTAAGCCCGGCAGCCGCTCCATGAACGGGCTGGAGACGTGTGAGTCCTGCCCTCTGGGGCACTACCAGCCCGGCTTCGGCTCCAGGGAGTGCCTGGTGTGCCCCGACAGCACCTCCACCGTGACGCGGGGGGCCGTGGACCAGGCAGAGTGCGGGGGTGAGGCTGGTCCCCCGGTGATTTGCACGCTGAACGTGGAGTTGATGTGTCGGTGTGATGTCTGTTTGTTTGCAGGTGCTTTTGGAGATGTTAAAACAGCGGTCTAACGTTTTTTGTTTCTCCTCCTCTCCACGTCCCTCTCTCTCTCCCCATCCCTCCTCTCTTCTCTTCTCCTCTCTCCTTTCCCCCTAACCTCCCCTCCGGTTTTATCCTCTCTCATCCTCCACGCTCCTCACCTCTCCCCCAATCTTTTTCTCTCCTACTTTCCCCCATCCTTCCGCTCCCCCCATCTCCTTCTTCCTCCCCTCTCTCTGTGCCTCTTTCCTCCTCCTCTCTTCCCCCATCCCTCCTCCTTGTCCCCTCCTGCTCCCTCCCCCTTCCTCCCCTCTCTCTCCCCCTCCCCCTCTCTTCCTCCTCTCTTCCCCCCATCCCTCTTCCTTGTCTCCCCTTCCTCTCGTCCTCCTCCTCCTCCTCCTTCTTCCTCCTCCTCCTCCTCCTCCTCCTCCTCCTCCTCCTCCTCCTCGCCTCTGCTCCTCCTCCTCCTTCTCCTCCTTCCTCCTCCCCTCTGCTCCTCCTCCTTCCTCCTCCCCTCTGCTCCTCCTCCTCCTCCTCCTCCTTCCTCCTCCCCTCTGCTCCTCCTCCTCCTCCTCCTTCCTCCTCCCCTCTGCTCCTCCTCCTCCTCCTCTAGTTCCCTGTCTGGCAGGCCGCTTCTCCCGTACGGGCCTGGTGCCGTGCTACCCCTGTCCCAGGGACTACTACCAGCCCGACCACGGCCGCTCCTACTGCCTCTCCTGCCCCTTCTACGGCACCACCACGGTTACCGGGGCGACCGCCATACAGCACTGCTCCAGTGAGTGCCAAGCCGTCAGCGCTGCGCTTCTGCAGGGGATTTTTCGAGAACATGTTGGCTTAACTCCTCTTGGGAGCACTGCGGGACCAGTAGCTTTAAAGTCCCCCAGCCCCCCCACTCTGTTATTAGTGTTGGAGGTTCCCCATTCCTGACTGGGTCTGTAGATGGTAATGAGTCTGGTGGTAATGTATAAAACATGTGGGGGAACTCTGGGAAAAACTCGAGGTAACCCGTTCTGTTGTTGTTTGTGTGGCGCTACCAGGCCTCTTGTGACGCCAAGATTCAGTTGCACAGTTTTTTTGCACTCAGATTGAACTACGGTAAATTAAATTAGAGAACCAGTAAGACGTTAATAACATCAACCACCAAAGACTCCTCATCAAAATCCCCCCCCCCCCCCTTCCCAGCTGAAAGCCTTTCTCAGACATAGCTCCGCTTATTTCCAAATTCTGCGGTTATGGCGGACTTGGACGACCGGGGGTTTCTGATTGTTATGACGGCTCAGACCAATTGGAAAATGGATTACTGCACTGGGTTAGAGGGGTGGGGGGGGGGGGGGGGGGGGGGGGGGTGAATATGAAATCTAATAAGAATCCAATTGTGCTACTGGGGTTTCTGGAAAAAGAAAACGGGCCTCATGACGAACGGCGTGGGAAACGCACGGCGGCAGCGGTGTGGGGGGGGGAAGGGAACACGAACCTGGAAAAGCCGACGCGGCTTTTCAGCACGAACTCGTGCGACCCGAGTCGCCAGTGGAAACGTATCCCCCTCTCTTCCCATTTTCTTTTTCCCTTCCCTTCGTCTAACGTCTACCCCCCCCCCCCCCGCGCCCGCCGTAGGTTTCAGCTCCAGCTTCCTGCCCAAGGAGGAGAGCGTGACGTCAGCACCGGAACCCGTGCCCAGCAACCAGGACTACCAGGCCAGCAGCCAGGTCTGCACGCCCCGCCCCTCTGTCTGGACCTCTGTCTGTCCACGCCTGTCTGTCCGTCTGTCTGATTCAACCTGTCTGTATGTCTGTCTGGACCTCTGTATGTACACGCCTGTCTGTCCGTATGTCTGATTCAACCTGTCTGTATGTCTGTCTGGACCTCTGTCTGTCCACGCCTGTCTGTCCGTCTGTCTGCACCAACCTGTCTGTATGTCTGTCTGGACCTCTGTCTGTACACGCCTGTCTGTCCGTCTGTCTGATTCAACCTGTCTGTATGTCTGTCTGGAGCTATGTCCGGGGCTATGTCTGTCTGTCTGTCTGGGGCTATGTCTGTCTGTCTGTCTGTGCACGCCTGTCCTCCCCTCTGTCTGTACACGCCTGTCTGTCCGTCTGTCTGCATGAACCTGTCTGTATGTTTGTCTGGAGCCATGTCTGTCTGTCTTCCTACATAGGCCTGTCTGTTGGTCTGTCTGTATGTCTGTCTGAGCTATGTCTGTCTGCCTGTCCGTACACGCCGGGCTATCTGTCTTTCTCTCTGTATACGTCTGTTTGTATGTCTGTCTGTATGTATGTCAAAACCACACTGTCTTCAATGAAAAACTTTATATGACAAGTCCATGAAGGTTTAAGGGCCAAAACAGCGTTAACTTTGCAGCACATACACAGCAATGCAATATATATATAAATATATTTTCATATCAACTAGTGTTTGGAGCGAACGGTATCTTTTTTACCTGGATGTTTGTAGCTGCGATCTGATTGGATGTCCCCCTCAGGTGTTCCACGAGTGCTTCCTGAACCCCTGTCAGAACAAAGGGACGTGTGAGGAGGTGGGGGCCGGCTACGTCTGCACCTGTATGCCGGGCTTCACAGGTACACCGCGACCCCCAACCCTCCCCATCCTCTGTGGTCTAGTTGTAAGTGCCGGTTATTTACGTCCTTTGTCTCCCCCTAGGGGCCAAGTGTGAGAGTGACATTGATGAATGCGACTCGGCCCCGTGTCAGAACGGGGGCCTGTGCAAAGACGGGATGGGGGACTTCCTGTGTGAGTGCAAGCTTGGATTCGTAGGTATGTGTGCATTATTCATTTTCATATCTTCATAAAATCATTCATATTAATAGAATCATCCAAGACTTCTCTTGTCTTCGCTCTTTGGAAGTGGCACTACGGGAGTACTGAATAGACAAAAAAACTGAAGGCTGATCTTATCTTTGATGTTGGTTGGTTGGATTATGAATAATAATATCACGATGATAAAAGGTTATAAAAAAGAACGGTATTGTTCATTGTTGAAATGCTACGTTTTTGCAGTGAAACTCAACTGAATATATTACATCAAGAAGCCACAAGATTTAATAAACAATATATACTGACATTATTCAGGCCAAGGTCATTTTCTATCCTTTTCAGTCAGTCAGTCCATAGTTGCATACTGCACACACAGAGCTGTATTAGGTTGCGGGGGCCTATATTGAAACACCTTCACCTCAGCCCTCCCCGCCAGCTAACGTGGTGTGTGTGTGTGTGTGTGTGTGTGTGTGTGTGTGTGTGTGTGTGTGTGTGTGCGTGTGCGTGTGCGCGCTGTCGACAGGCTCGCTGTGCGAGGCGGAGGTCAACGAGTGCGTCTCCTCGCCCTGTCTGAACGAGGGCGTGTGCGTGGACCGGGTCAACGGGTTCACCTGCAGCTGTGACGGAGGCTACACAGGTCAGGGTAAAGGCAGGGCTCACCTGGAGTGTGGGTCCAGTCCACTCGTTAGGATAACGATGAACACCTGAGCTACCTTGAGATATATATGCACTGTGTTTGTTCTCTCATTCAATCCGTCTTCCAAGGCACGAAACCCCATAAGAATATGTAAAGACGATCTATAATTGTTAATTATCTATAATAGCAGTTTAAGGTTAGATATAGATATTGTTTTATTTATTTATTCAAGGTCTTTTTGACCCAACGCAGGCCTAAATCCGAAGGTGAAAGTACAGAGTGTGTTCAACCTCCGCTCCATGTTAAGTCTCAGCTGCCCCCCCCCCCTCAGGCCCTCGCTGTGAGCTGGAGGTGGACGAGTGTTTGTCGGCGCCGTGTCTGAACGGCGGGGTCTGCGAGGACCTGGCCGCCGCCTTCTCCTGCACGTGCCCCACGGGCTACTCTGGGGAGCGCTGCGAGGTGGACGTGGACGAGTGCCACAGCGCCCCCTGCCTGAACGGAGGCTCGTGTCACGACGCCGTCAATGACTTCAGGTTACAATGATATGATACGTTTGTTTATTTTATACACTGGTGGGTGGGGCGGAGTGGGTATAAAAACGTTGGAGGAAATGTAGTTGGGTGACAGGTTTTTAATTCTGTTTTATTCTCAAATTACCGTCTATTTTACGATTAAAACTGTGATACTCTAATTAGTTTGATAAACCTATCACCATTTTTTATTAAATTTTGAATGCTATTTATAAATGGCATCCAATAAGCGTCAGGGTAAGGGTTGGTAACAAATAAGGAAACGGTTATTTTTTGTGAGGTTTTGAAGATTGAAAGTAGTGTTTGATCCAATAACATTACATTACAGCTAGAAACCAATGATGCAGTGCTTCTGGTCCTTTTGGTACAACTGAAGACCTCTTCCTGTTTGCTCCTCATATCTAACCTACCGGGGCGCAGGTGCCAGTGCGTGGAGGGCTACCACGGGCGTCTGTGCGAGGTGGACGTGGACGAGTGCGACCCCAACCCGTGCATCAACGGGGCCAGCTGCCTGGACGGGCTGGGCAGCTTCACCTGCCGCTGCCTCCCTGGGTTCAACGGAACCAGGTGTGAGACAGGTACTCTCTAGGACCAGGGGACGCGTCGCTGTGGCAACCCAGGGGGGACGGGGCTGGGGGGGGGGGGGGGGGATGTTGTACTAAAGAGAAACAATGGGGAGAAATGGGTGGTATTTAGGTGTTTTTCTTCGTATGATAAATTTCTGATTTGGAGAATTAGTCGGGAAATAGATCCAAAAGCGAAATCTTGAAACACGTGTGGGTCTCTGAGAGACGATGAGTCACCTTCAGATTGATCTTTCATTTATCATTTATCGATTGGATTTGTCGATCTGTGTCCCCGACGCCACAGAGATGTCCGCCGCCTTCAACCTGGACTTCGAGGTGTCCGGTATCCACGGCTACGTGATCCTGGACGGCGTGATGCCCACGCTGACGGAGATCACGTGCACCTTCTGGATGAGGTCGTCGGACACCATCAACTACGGCACGCCCGTGTCTTATGCCGTGGAGGGCAGCGACAACGCCTTCCTGCTCATCGACTACAACGGGTCAGCCAGCGTCACCATACACACGCACGCCCTCAGACACAGTAGAGTGCGGTCCGTGGAGGGTATGAGGGGTCGTGACCGCTCCTAACACACATTTCCGATTTTAAATACCGTTTTAAAACATCTGTATGCATTTAAATCTTGGCTTATTTAAAATCGACAAAGTTATTAATTAGCTGTTGCTTTTTCCGATGGACTCCAGACTCTCAAATTCTTGATGATTGAGCCGTGTTTGGGAGCGACGGGAACGTTTTCACGTTCCCGTCACTCCCAAACACGGCTCATTCATTCACTCACGCACCCCTTCATTCACGTGGCTGTAGCGGCTCCTGTCGTCATGTGACCAGCCGTCCGTTAACCCTCTCGCCCCCCCCCCACAGCTGGGTGCTGTACGTGAACGGGAAGGAGCGGATCACCGACTGCCCGGCCGTCAACACGGGCCAGTGGTACCACGTGGGCGTGTCGTGGCGCAGCTGGGACGGCGACTGGAGGGTCTACATCAACGGCAAGCCGTCCGACGGCGGCAAGGGCCTCTCGGTGGGCTCCTCCATCCCAGGTAGGGCCCTCCTCCTCCGCCGGGGCCGAGAGGCTGGCTCTGCCCCCCCTCAACCCCGGCCTGGAGGGAGCAGTCTGCGGAAAAAGGGTTGTTGAGAATGAAGTCAAATTTGGGAATCTTGTTTCATTTCTCTGTTGCTGTGACAGTGTATCAATTGAGCACAGTGTCCGACAGCAGAAACCGTTTAATAGGGTTAAATGTATTTAAATGGCACTTGGTAATGGGGATGGTAACGGTATTAGTACACTGGTAGTAAACGGTATTCCAACAGAAGCTACTCCCTGTGAAGTTAAAGAGCAGTAATGGGATGGGTTTGACCTTTGACCTGCAGGTGGCGGGGCCCTGGTGCTGGGTCAGGACCAGGACAGCCGGGGGGAGGGCTTCAACCCCGTCGAGTCGTTTGTGGGCTCCCTCAGCCAACTCAACATCTGGGACCGGGTCCTGAGCCCTCAGCAGGTAGGCAGCGCTGCTGGAAGACGGCCCCGAACACTCAAACCAAGGGCCAATAGGAAGGAGACAAACATTTGAGCAATGGACCAATAGGAAGCCATCAAACACTTTACCCAAGGGCCATTACAAGGGAAGGTGTCTGTGTGTCTGTGTGTGTGTGTGTGTGTGTGTGT
This sequence comes from Gadus chalcogrammus, assembly GCF_026213295.1. Lineage (NCBI taxonomy): Eukaryota > Metazoa > Chordata > Actinopteri > Gadiformes > Gadidae > Gadus > Gadus chalcogrammus. The sequence continues at coordinate 6,804,437 of NC_079428.1, read as the reverse complement.
GTGTGTGTGTGTGTGTGTGTGTGTGTGTGTGTGTGTGTGTGTGTGTGTGTGTGTGTGTGTGTGTGTGTGTGTGTGTGTGTGTGTAGATCCAGGTTCTGGCCAGCAGCTGCCCGGCCTCCCATGTGACCCACCGGGGGAACGTCCTGGCCTGGCCCGACTTCCTCAACGGTCAGATGGGCCGCGTCAAGACCACCCCCGGCAGCATCTTCTGCGCCGGTGAGTGAACATGTAGTCTATTACACCGTGACCTTTAACCTTTGACCTACCATTACTACTCAGCATCTGGAGAAGAAAAACAACGATTAAAAAACAGACCTTTTGAAAACATTCAACCTGAGGATCTTATAATCAGTATATAGAAAACACAGTTTGAGCGACTGCGCTACAATTACAATTAGGGGCATTTAGCAGACGCTTTATCCAAAGCGACTTACATCGGTTAATACACACATTGACACACACATGCAAGGCGACAGCCAGCTCGTCAGGTTTAAGTGTCTTGCTCAGGGACGCATCAACACTCAGCTAGGAGGAGCCGGGGATCGAACTAGCAACCTAACGGCTACAAGACAACTCCTGAGCTAAGCCGACCCTATACTTACTATTCAATAACCTGTTCATCTATTTGTGTCTTCGATGATGAACTCATAGACAACATGCATGATTTCTCTTCACTCTTGAAGAAGACATTGTAAGTCACAGACCAATGGCCGTCCATATCTGAACTGACTCAATGCGCGTCTCTGGGCGGTCGCCGTCGACCAATCAGAGGCCGGATCAGCTCCCGACTCACGGCCGCGCCCTTCTCACCCAGACTGCCCCCCGCTGGAGAGTGCGGGGGCCCACCTGAGGGCCTCCACGGTGGAGGTGAGCCCGGGGGCCCAGGTGCAGCTGTCCTGCGACCCCGGCTTCTACCTGGTGGGCGAGCCCGTGCTGCAGTGTCAGAACAAGGGGGAGTGGAGCCACCCGCTGCCCCGGTGTGAACGTGAGTTCAGAGGCCTCCCCGCCTTCCCTCCTGTCCGTTGGGCTCCTTTTGTTGATGAGTGGGAGCGGTTGTTGTTGACTGTCTTGAGTACGTGCTTGTCTTTTGTTTACGTGCTGGTTAAGCCACACAAAGACACTCGTACGCACACATGCAGACTCGCACACAAACACGCAAGCAAGCACACACAAAAACACAAACACGCAAGCAAGCACACACAAAAACACACACACAAACACGCAGGCGAGCGCGCACGCACGCACGCACGCACACACACACACACACACACAGAATAGTTAGTGCAGTTGACTCCACTCCGTCACCCCACTTATTTTTCCCGTGACCTATGACCCTCCCCCGACCCCTGAACCCCACCACAGGCGTGTCGTGCGGGCCCCCCCGGCCCCTGGAGCACGGCTCCTTCCAGGGGACTGACTTCCTGGCGGGCGGCTCGGTGGCGTACCAGTGCAGCGCAGGCTTCTACCTGCTGGGGGACGCCCGCAGCCAGTGCACCAACAGCGGGAAGTGGGCCTCCAACCTGCCCGCCTGCCTGGGTACGCACACTACCCTCAGCCCTGGACTGGGTCATGGGTTGGTCCCTCATGTGGTGGTCCATTCATGTGGTGGTCCATTCATGTGGTGGTCCATTCATGTGGTGGTCCATTCATGTGGTGGTCCATTCATGTGTTAGTTCATCATGTGGTGGTCCATTCATGTGTTAGTTCATCATGTGGTGGTCCATTCATGTGTTAGTTCATCATGTGGTGGTCCATTCATGTGTTAGTTCATCATGTGGTGGTCCATTCATGTGTTAGTTCATCATGTGGTGGTCCATTCATGTGTTAGTTCAGCGGTTCCCAAACTGGGGGTCGCGACCCCCCGGGGGGTCGCGGAGCACCGTCAGGGGGGTCGCGGAGAGATGGGCCAGTTTGCATATTAAAAAACAACAAAAAAAAAACAACATAATTATATGAAACATTATATTAAAATACTGGCGTCAGAATAGGCTTTTAATGCACAGCCACTTTGCACCTTTGAAAAGAACCCCCTGTAACCCCACCCTTTGATTCTATATTTGTCGGTTTGTCCCGCCATCGAACGTCAGTCTGATAATCGGCCCGCAGTGATTAATTCAGTGATTCAGCTTTCCTCAGCGACGACCATAATTCTATCTCTGGATCTATCTCTATCTCTGGATGTTACTATTATGCATAGTAACATCAATGCACTAAGTTGGGGGGGGGGGGGGGTGCTGTCGCGCGGGGCGGGGGGTCGCGAAAAAAGTCCCAAGTCCAAAAGGGGGTCCCCTGAAAAAAAGTTTGAGAACCACTGTGTTAGTTCATCATGTGGTGGTCCATTCATGTGTTAGTTCATCATGTGGTGGTCCATTCATGTGTTAGTTCATCATGTGGTGGTCCATTCATGTGTTGGTTCATTCATGTTTTGTTTTTTTAGAAAATTATAATAAAAATATTTATAAATATTAATACATATTTTTGTTATTGGGATTAATGCATATATTTTTGTTCTGTTAATTCACTTTATTTATTAAATATGATCCCACATATAGGCTAGGGCTGGCAATGAATGCAATCAATATGAGGTTGTGTTCGCCTGTGTGAACTACATCATGCCACCAGACAGGCTGTGTCCAATTACTAGTGTGCAGTCATGCCATCATGACTGTGCTGTTTGACTTAAGAAGCGATATGTTTCCCTGTTTGACTGATCGTGTGTGTGTGTGTGTGTGTGTGTGTGTGTGTGTGTGTGTGTGTGTGTGTGTGTGTGTAGACGTTGACGAGTGTGCTCTGGGTTCGGACTGTGATAAACACGCCAGTTGTCAGAACACGGACGGCTCGTATGCGTGCAGGTGCATCCACCCTTACAGCGGCGACGGCAAGAACTGCACGGGTACGTCACATCATAACCTCAACCTGTCCATCCATCCACCTGTCCATCCATCCACCTGTC
>NC_079428.1:6743984-6798984 GCF_026213295.1 Gadus chalcogrammus | reverse complement strand
GTGTGTGTGTGTGTGTGTGTGTGTGTGTGTGTGTGTGTGTGTGTGTGTGTGTGTGTGTGTGTGTGTGTGTGTGTGTGTGTGTGTGTGTGTGTGTGTGTGTGTGTGTGTGTGTGTGTGAATAAGTGTATGGTCGTCGAAGGAGGGGGAACCAGACTCGACGTGCTCCATGCTTTTTTCGCCCCTCTTCAAAGTTGACTTCACAACTGTTACACTGGCGATGTGAAGATTGAAAAGGAGGAGTGACGTTTATCGAGTTTATGCGATTTAGCGGGAAATTGTACGAGTGTGTCTTCCTTTGGGTGGAAGAAGGAAGGGGAGTGTGATTGTGTGCGAGTCATGGGACACACATTCTTCCTGGCTCCAATCCGGAAGGGAGGGGACGGGTTTTGTTTCGTTTTAACTTGTTTATCCATGTGCTTCTACGTGTGTGTGTGTGTGCATGTGTTTGACCATGCTTGCGTGCTTGTGTGTGTGTGTGTGTGCGTGCCTGTGTGTGTGTGTGCGTGCTTGTGTGTGTGTGTGTGTGTGTGTGTGCGTGCCTGTGTGTGTGTGTGTGTGTGGTGTGCGTGCTTGTGTGTGTGGTGTGTGTGCGTTGCCTGTGTGTGTGTGTGTGTGTGTGTGTTGCGTGCCCCCCCCCCCCCCCCCCCCAGCTGTAGGAAGGGCTTCCTGCCCCAGGTCCCCTACGAGTTCCAGTGTCTCTCCAGCCAGAGGTGGAGTGGCTCTCCGCCCTCCTGCCACCCCGTGTCGTGCGGCGACCCTCCGTCGGTGCAGCGCGCCCACTACACCCTCCAGGAGACCACCTACCTGGCGGTGGTCCAGTACACCTGCGGCGACGGCTACAGGTGCAACAAATAGACCCGCCGCCATTGGCTGATGAAGTATCGAATGGCTCACTGTTAACCAATGCGCCCTCTCTGCAGAGGGGTCAGCGTAGGACCAACACGGGCCTGGCTCCTAACACTGATCCAGGGTGCTCCTTTATGTACCAGAGCAGGTCGAGACCCCACTAGTGCACATAGGTCTCCTGTGTGTGCCCCATAAAGGAGCAGACCCATAATAAGTGTTGTGATCGACATCAGTGTTCCTCCTACGCTGAGGCCTTTGAGAAAGGCTCTGTTGAATGACTGACTGAACGGCACACCGGCTAACTGACGGACTGACTTTCTTAACGACTGATTGACTCCCTAACCAACGGAAATGCACTTCTATGGTCAAGGACCAAACAGTGGAGTGCAACAGAGCCTGTGTTTGTGTGCATAGTCTGCCCTGTTTGGCCCCCAGTGCACCCCTCAGCGTCCCTGGAGGTTAACCCTCCAAAGGACAAGGGGGGAGCAAGAGACGGATCACAGAAAGAGGAATAGCATCGTTCCCATCCCTCCCATCACTCCCATCACTCCCATCACTCCCATCTCTCCCATCACTCCCATCCCTCCCATCACTCCCATCACTCCCATCACTCCCATCACTCCCATCACTCCCATCCCTCCCATCACTCCCATCACTCCCATCACTCCCATCACTCCCATCACTCCCATCCCTCCCATCACTCCCATCCCTCCCATCACTCCCATCCCTCCCATCACTCCCATCACTCCCATCACTCCCATCTCTCCCATCACTCCCATCACTCCCATCCCTCCCATCACTCCCATCACTCCCATCACTCCCATCACTCCCATCACTCCCATCCCTCCCATCCCTCCCATCACTCCCATCCCTCCCATCCCTCCCATCACTCCCATCCCTCCCATCCCTCCCATCACTCCCATCTCTCCCATCACTCCCATCCCTCCCATCACTCCCATCCCTCCCATCACTCCCATCACTCCCATCCCCCATCCCTCCCATCACTCTCATCCCTCCCATCACTCCCATCACTCTCATCCCTCCCATCACTCCCATCACTCCTTGATCCAGCACTACATAAACACAATGGACCCGACTTGACGTGTGTGTGTGTGTGTGTGTGTGTGTGTGTGTGTGTGTGTGTGTGTGTGTGTGTGTGTGTGTGTGTGTGTGTGTGTGTGTGTGTGTGTGTGTGTGTGTGTGTGTGTGTCGGTCCGAAGGCTCCAGGGCGCCTCGGAGCTGGTGTGTGAGGCCACGGGCGAGTGGAGCCGGCCCCTCCCACGCTGCACGGGCGTCCTCTGCCCCGAGCCCCCCCCGCTCACGCACGCCGTCACCGCGGGCGACGGCCACAGCCTGGGAGAGGAGGTGCGCTACGTCTGCAAAGAAGGGTAAATCCGGCCGATGTCCGCCCCCCACAACACTGAGGGATGAACCCCCCCGAGCAGAGCTCCTCTACTCATCAGTATTGCTCTTAGTCACGGGAAGAGCAATACTGATGAGTAGAGGAAGTCTGCTCGGGGAGCGATAGGTCACGGGAAGGGCAATGCTGCTGAAATCCATTCATTTCCTCTTTATGTGTAACAAAAATAAATAAATAAGGAAAGCAAGTATGACACATCATACAAATACACATGACACAAAACAACAATAGTTATAAAGTGTCATAAACGATATTATAAAGTAAATGCAGTGTCTGTGTCCTAAAAGGACTGTGTCTGTGTCCTAAAAGGACACAGACACTTCCCACCCCTTGTTCCACTGCTCGTAATTATCTGCTATGCGTTTTTCAGTTTTAAACAACTATTTACATAATGCGCATTCAAATTATTCATATACAATAGTCTTATATTTACAACATTTACAAAGCATTACATTTTTTTTGTAAAAATTGACAACAATAAACAAACAAACAAAAATGATAGCTTGACTAGAAATGATGTCTATGTTGTTTTTTTATTGAGTTATGACTCAAAGCAGACATGGGCTTCTAAAAGGTCAAGTCTCGGACTGGGATATGATTGCCTACTGGTACCTTGACAGAATATTTGTATATATACACTCGTCATTCTATCTATCGGTTCTTCAATTGCTTGAGGAAAATATACATTTTTGCGTTTAGTTGTTTCCTTATTCATTAGAACTGATCTTTAAACCCTAACCCTGACCCTTTATCGAGGGAATCCCCCGACCGCAACCAATCCTCTAATGGCTCCGCCCCCGCCCTTCCCTCCAGCTACACCCTGATCGGGCCCGAGACCCGGGAGTGCCTGCCCAGCGGCCGGTGGAGCGAGAGCTCCGCCCAGTGCGTGCCGCGCTCCTGCGGCGCCCCGCCCGCCGTGGACCACGCCGAGCCCTACGAGGGCCACCAGCTGTACGGCGACACGGCCAACTACTACTGCAAGGACGGCTACACGGCCAGCAACAACTCCAAGATGGTGTGCGACGCGCGCGGCGCCTGGACGCCCCCCGACGGCCTGCCGACGCCCCGCTGCATCGCCAACTTCTGCCTGCACCCGCCCGCGCTGCCGCACGCCGTCCTGGACGCCGTGCGCAAGCCCAAGTACGCCAGCAACACGGAGGTGGCGTACAAGTGCGAGGAGGGCTTCGTGCTGAACACCACGGCGGCGCTGCGCTGCCTGGTGGGCGGGGCCTGGGAGCCCCCCCCGCGGGAGGTGGGCTGCGTGCCGGTGCGCTGCTCGCGGCCGGAGGGCATCGAGAGGGGCTACGTCAGCGGCAGCGACTACAGCTTCGGCGCCGTGGTGGCGTACAGCTGCGACCGGGGCTTCCTGATCCGCGGGGAGAAGCGGCGCACGTGCGAGGCCAACGGGGCGTGGGGCGGGCCGCTGCCCACCTGCGGCCCCGTCGCCTGCCTGCCCCCGCCGAGTCTACGCAACGGATACATCCAGGTGGGGGCCGCGCACCGTGCGCCTCCGGTTAGGGCGGCGTGGTTATGGGAAAACACATAATCTCCATTGTTTTGGTCAATGTTGAAATGAGGATCATTCAAACGACTATTTTTGAGTTTGAAGACATGTTTAATTTATTCAGCATTAGTGAGATTTCTGAGAACTTCGACATTTTGCCTTAAAAAGATACATAAAATGTTAAATAGATAGATAAATAGATAATATTGAAATTGAAATAATGTACAAATATGCATCCAGCTGTTTTCAAAAAAAATATATATATGTATATCGTTTCAACTCGATTATACTAGTTTGGAGGTCGTTTGACCCAAAAGTCTAAATCGCAACCAAAATTTAATTAATCTCAGAGCCCTTACTCCGATTGGCACCTCTGTTTCAAAGGTTGGCTGAGGTCAGGGATTTATCCCTGGCGGCGTTTCAAGTATTCATTCTTAAGTCTACTGGGCTCTTCGCTAGTCAGTGATTTAAGAACAACACTTCAATGAAAAGCCGCCGACAGAGAATTGTCATACTTTGTTGGGCTGGAATCAAAGACAACAGGTTCCTCACTTTGATACCCCTGTTTATTATCTAGCTTTCTTTTTTGGGGTTTATTTAATACGGTGAAAAAAAGTCTTAACTTCTTCCCCCCCAACGCTCCACTCTCTGCAGAGCAAAGGCCGGTCCACCTACAACAGCCGGGTGACGTACGCCTGCAACGCGGGCTACCGCATGGTGGGCCGCCCCGACCGCACGTGCCAGGCCAACCGCCAGTGGTCCAACACGGAGCCCCCGTCCTGCGTGCTGCTCAAGTGCGACCCCCCCCCGGACGTGGTCCACGGGCACTACGCCGGCGCGGGCGCCGCCTTCGAGGCGGGCCAGAAGGTGCGGTACGCGTGCGACGAGGGCTACGAGCTGGCCGGCGAGGCGGTATGGACCTGCCTGAAGCACGGCCAGTGGGACCGCAGCCGGCGGCCGCGCTGCTCCCCGCTGCGGTGCCCCGAGCCCCCTCTGGAGGGCAGCCACCTGGTGCTGCGGGGCCCGGACGACGACGCCACCGTCCTGGAGCTGTCCTGCGAGGACGGCTACGTCCTGCGGGGGGCACCGGTCCTGCGCTGCACCGCCGCCCAGCGCTGGAACGACACCTTCCCCGCGTGCGAGCGTGTGGCGTGCGGCCCGCCGCCGGCCGTGGCGTACGCCGTCCCCGCACCGCCGGCAGCGCCGGCGGGGGCGGCCTTCTACCACGGCGCCGAGGTGGCGTACTCCTGCATGGACGGCTTCACCCCGAGCCGGGGGGACCGCGTGGCGTGCCTGGCCAGCGGCGAGTGGAGCACGCCGCGCCCCCGCTGCGTCTCCACCGAGTGCCCCCAGCCCACGGAGATCCCGACGGCGTGCTGGACGTGCACGGCCTGATGTACCTCAGCACGGCGCGCTATGGCTGCAAGCCGGGCTACGCGCTGGTGGGCAACGCCACGCTGGTGTGCGGCGACGGCGGGCTCTGGATCGGGGGCCTGCCGTCCTGCCGCCCCGTGGAGTGCGCCGCCCCCGAGCCGGTCGCCAACGGCCAGGTGGCGTACCAGAAGCTCCAGTTCGGCCACGCCGCCGCCTACTCCTGCCTGCGCGGCTACCGCCTCCGCGGGCCCGAGAGCCTCCGGTGCCTGACGAGCGGCGCGTGGGACGCGGAGCCGCCCGCCTGCGTGCGGATCTCCTGCACGGCGCCCCAGCCCCTGGACAACGGCTTCGTGGAGGGGCTGGAGCACAGCTTCGGCGTCACCATCTTCTACAGCTGTTTCCCCGGTTACCAGCTGGTGGGCCAGAGCCACCTGACGTGCGAGGAGTTCGGCTGGTCCAGCGCCGTCCCCGTGTGCGTGCCCTCGGACTGCGGCCTCCCGCCCCACATCGACTTCGGGGAGTACGTGCGGGTGACGGAGCGCCCGGCGTCCGGGGGCGCCGCCGCCGCCGCCGCGTCGGACTCCCCGCTGGACCTGAGCTTCCTCCAGGGCACGTGGATCGCGTACCGCTGCCACCCGGGCTACGAGCTCACGGCGCACGCCACGCTGCTGTGCCAGGAGGACGGCAGCTGGAACGGGACGGCGCCCTCGTGCGCGCGGCAGAGTGCCAGACGCCGCCGGCGCCGCCGCACGGCTGGCTGAACGTCAGCGACACCTCCCTGGGGAGCCGGGTGACGTACAGCTGCGCCCCGGGGTACCTCGTGGTGGGCCAGGCCGTCCGGCAGTGCGTCTCGGGCCGGCACTGGACGGAGGACGCCCCCGAGTGCCGCCCCGTCTCCTGCGGCGACCCGGGCCCCGTGGCCCACGCCGCGGCGCGCGGCGCCTCCTTCGCCTACCCCGACGCTCTGCGCTACGAGTGCGACGCCGGCTTCCGCCTGCAGGGCGGCGACACCCTCACCTGCCTGGCCGAGGGCCGCTGGGACGGGGAGAAGCCGCGCTGCGAGCCGCTGTCCTGCGGGGCCCCCAGGTGCCCGGCGACGTGGTGGTCAGCGGGGACTCCTTCACGTACGGACAGCGCGTAGACCTGAGCTGCCGGCCCGGCTTCGTCCTCAGAGGCGGGGCGGTGGGGCTGTGCCGCGCCGACGGCACCTGGAGCCACGGGCCCCTCAGCTGCGTCCCGGAGCGCTGCGGCCCGCCGCCCGCCGTCCCCAACGGCCGCGCGGCGGCGGGCCCCCAGGGCTCGGTCCGCTACGAGTGCGACAAGGGCTACGTCCTGAGCGGGGACGCCGTGCGCGCCTGCCAGGCGGACGGGCGCTGGGGGGGGGCGGCGCCCCTCTGCGAGCCCCTCAGCTGCGACCCCCCCGAGGACATCAGCCACGGCTACCTGAACGGCTCCAGCTTCCACGTGGACGCGGTGGTGGAGTACGTGTGCTTCGAGGGCTACGAGGCGGCGGGCGACCCCACGCTGCGCTGCTCGGCCGACGGCCTGTGGGAGGGCAGCGTGCCCGGTGCCTGCCCTGCGCCTGCCCGCCGCCCGCGCTGCGCTTCGGCGCCGTGCTGGGCCGGGACAACGCCTGCGGCGGCCGCGTGCGCTTCCGCTGCGCCGACGGCTACCGCCTCCTGGGGCCCTCCGAGGCGGTGTGCGGCCCCGGCGGCGCCTGGAGCCCCGGCGTGCCGGCCTGCTCGCGGGGCCGCTGTGCCGCCGCCCCGCCCTCGGTGGCCCACGCCGTCACGCAGGGCGGCGGCACGGCCCACGCCGACACGGTCACGTACACGTGCCTGCCGGGGTACCGGGCCAGGGGGTACGCCCTGCTGACCTGCGGGAGGGCGGGCCGCTGGGGGGAGCCCCGGGTGAGCTGCGAGCCCGTGAGCTGCGGGCCGCCGCCCAGCGTCGCGCACGCTCACGTCGTGGGTGAGACCTTCACTTTTTCAAGCCATGTTACCTACAGGTAAATGAGACGCGGGGCCGTGTGTGCATGCACCGAGGTTCGTTAACGCATGGCGCCTTTTGACCAAGACCAACCCGCCGCTTTAAGTGTCGTTCAAGTGTTGTTCCTTCTAAAATGCCGTCAAATGTCGAGATTGTCTTTGTCGATTGTGAATAGTTATTTGTTGTCGTGTGTCTTGCATGCTGATCCGTCACCAGGTTGGTCGGGGAACGACTTCTTGTTTTGATTTTGTCCCTTTCTGTCTTTTGAGGCAAACGTTGCTAGCAGTGTAGCAAAACATAACAAAAGAAACACCACCTGGAGAACGACTCCCTCTCCTCACTCCCTGGCGTCGCCGCTCTCTGCCGCCCCCTGCAGGTGTGACGGCGGCTACGCGCTCGTCTCGCCCGCCGCCCCCCTGACGTGCAGCGCCGACGGCACCTGGTCCGGGCGGGGGCCGCGCTGCCAGGCCGCGCCCTGCCCCCTCCCCGAGCACTCGGTGGCCCACCTGGTGGTGGCCGGGGACGACCCCACCCCCGTGGGGGGCTCTCTCATGCTCTCGTGCCCCCCCGGGTTCCTGTTGGTGGGCCCGGCGCTGATCCAGTGCCAGGTGAGGCCGTGTGGTCGTATAATATAATAAATAATAATATATTATTAATTCTATTTCGGGTGAATCATTTCAATAAAGTGGTGACCGCGGTGAAAAATCCCTTATTTCCCTGAGAAAGCCTCAAATTCCCGGATTGTGTGTCAGGGATGACTAACTTCCTGTTTTGTCCTGACAGTCGGGCAAAAGCTGGGCTCCCAGCCTCTCCTCCGTTTCCTGTCGAGCGGTCACATGTCCCGACCCGCCGGCGCTGGCCAATGGCGTGCTGGAGGGCAGTGGCAGCGGTGGCGAGGCCTACAACTACGGCGATGGCATCATGTACACCTGCCTGCCCGGCTATGAGATGAAGGTAGGGAAGCCCCGCAGTATACCTCTTTCTCTGTCTCGACTCTCTCTCTCTCTCTCTGTCTCGATGTCTCTCTCCCTCGCTCTCTCTCCTCTCTCTGTCTCTGTCTCTCTCTGTCTCACTCTCAATCCTCTCTGTGTGTCCATATCTTTCTCTCTGTCTCTCTCTCTCTTTTCTCTCTGTCTCTGTCTCTCTCTCTCCTCTTTTTGTCTCTGTGTCTCTCTCTCTCTCTCCGTCTCTCTGTCTCTCTGTCTCCCTCGCTCTTCAACTAAAACAAGCTCTATTGGCATTGAAAATGAACATTGACATCGCCAAAGCAGTGGAAGCAACATCAAATAATAAAGAGAAATATATACAAAATTTGAAACATAAATGTTGTTTAAAAAAAGGGGGATATAAAGAAGTATGTCACTCCTGAACCCTCTATCTGACTCTCTCTCTCTCTCTCTCTCTCTCTCTCTCTCTCCCTGCAATGGAGTGGGTTTGGTGTTAACTATGAACCTCACTGAACAGTTGAGTCCACTGCTTTGTTCCAGCGGGCGAGGGCTGGGACTGGGGACTTATTAGGGTGTTTCAAGACGTATGAGCGCGCGAGCTGCCGCCGTTTTGTTAATGAATACATATACAACAATGGTAACCATAGAGCCCGTTGGTCAGTGACACACAACACACCCAGCGTTCCTCCCAGACAACAGACCCACGCTGCAATAGAGGCGTGTGTGTTGTGAATGACAGAGCAGTAGAGTAGAATAAAACAAGAGAGAGAGAGGAAGGGAGGGCGGGAGGGCGGGAGGGCGGGAGAGGGATGTCATGTGACTGACCCAGCGCTGTCACAGAGAACTACTTATTAGAAAAACCGCTGAGTCACTCTTTCTTTATTTATTTCTGTCTCTCTCTCTTTCTCTTTGTCTCTCTCTCTCTCTCTCTCTCTCTCTCTCTCTCTCTCTCTCCCTCTCCCTCTCTCTCCCTCACGGTGACAGACCCTATTTCATAAATATTTATCCTCCAATAGGCGGGGGTATGGGTGGTGTCCTGTTATACTGGTGTTTGTTTTCGGTGATAGCTCAGACATCACCCGGCCTCTCTTCAGACTATGGTTGTGTTTCTATTTATCTTTTGAACGCAGGGGGATCCCATACAAACGTGCCAGGACGACAGAACCTGGAGTGGGACTCAGCCACACTGTGTTGGTAGGCGTGCGTGTGTGTGTGTGTGTGTGTGTGTGTGTGTGTGTGTGTGTGTGTGTGTGTGTGTGTGTGTGTGTGTGTGTGTGTGTGTGTGTGTGTGTGTGTGTGTGTGTGTGTGCGCGTGATGTTTGCATAATGCGTAACTTCCCCCACACGTGCTTTTGACTGTGTCAACAGTGCGACGACCCTATGACATCACCGCATTCACAAAGCAGATCTGAAATAAATAAGGAGGAAGCTAAATATAGAAAATAGGATCTCATGTCCAGAAGATTCCAATATAAAGGCTTAATATGTAGTTCTATGTTTTATATGACATAAAGCAGTACACCAAGTCTTCTTTCCACTGCCCCTTTAATGTGGGCAAAGACGTACGTTGGGGCGATATTGCTGGTATCTTTGACCGGGTGTTAAGTTTCAGTGTGCAGACGTGAGTCAGCTGGTAGTGATAGGAGGAGGGCGGAGGGAAGGACAGCCAGGAACCAGCGGATCAAACACTAGAAGCACCTGTTTTCTGTCTAGACAATCCAGTCGGCCGTCTGCGCTCACAATGGTATTATAAAAAGACAATAGATTGTGAAGATCGATTTAGTTTCATTAACATTAGTTGTAGCAGGGTCTCCTTGGACACACCACCTAGGGGGCTTCACTGGGCCCCTCCGGTGACCAGGACCCAGGTGGATGTTTAGTGAACCGGTTGGTTGTAGATCTCGATTGATGTCCCAGGCAGAGCCGGTCCCTAGTGGGGACCGGTCTCCGCTGTATGGCGTCTTGGAATGCTGTGCTTAACTAGGACTTACCTCTCTCCCTCCCCAGCTTTGTCATGCGGGCCCCCCCCCTCTGTAAAGCACGCCGTCTCTGAGATCACGGGAGACGGGTTCCTGAACAAGGCCAGCTATGTGTGCGACGCCGGCCTGCAGCTGATTGGTCCAGAGGCGCTAACCTGCCTGGCTAACGGCACGTGGAGTGAGCCCGCCCCCAGCTGTGACGGTGAGGCAGTGAGCTAAACACTGTTTGTTATATGGCTGTGTTTTTTATTTTTGTTTGGTTTTGTAATGAAGTAGATATTAAATAGTGTTGATGCATTCATTGATTTCTGGTCACTAGAGGTGGCAGAGGACACTCCCAAGTATTCTGATGAGTATAACAGACATTTTAGTACTAAGGGATCTGTTGCGTTCAGGATGAACATGACGAAAGTGTACGAACTGTTTAGCTGTAATAGACAAACGGTAAAAAAACTATGTCATTTTGATTTTCTTGGGAGTAGTTGGGAGTAGTTTTATAATCTGATTAGCTGTGGTATTTGAGCAACATAAGGCCCGGGGCTGAATGGTCCCTCCTCTTAAAACAGTCAACTGTTTGTGTTATTTTATGCCGCGTTTCCACTGCAGGGTGCGGAACGGATCGGTTCACAAAGGTGCGGTACGGGTTGCGTTTCCACCGCCAAAAGTGGGCGTGACCCGGACTTGGCTGTACCCGTTTTGGCCTCGTTTTCAGACCTCCACCGTTGGGGTACTGAAAACGAGACGAGACGCCTGAAAGGGTCCCGGGAAATTCTAGCTACACACCCCCTCCGTTGATTGGTCGACAGAATCATCACTTCCGGGTGACGTGGGGATAAAAACAAACAAACAGTAGCCTCGAGGTATTATTCCTTACAATTAACATGTCGCGTAAAACGCTTGCTTGGGCGATCAAGGAGGTGGAGACGTTCGTCTGCATTCTTGGGGAGGAAGACGTTGTTTACGATGTTTACGTAGCTGCCGCGGCAATCGACATCCGGCCTACCACAAAGGGTACTGTCGGCGGTGGAAACGCGACATCGGATCTGAGTTGGGCTATACCGCCCCCTCCCTACCGCAACTTTGCGAACCGATCCGTTCCGCACCCTGCAGTGGAAACTCGGCATTATGTTGGTTTCGACGAAACAAGAAAGTGAAATGTAGTCTCACATGACTACGAGAGACTCATTATATGATTTTTTTTTTATATGATTTTTTTTTTTTTATCGATCCAAAAAGGAATGAGTCACAGCAGAGATGGAGACTCAAGTCTGAGACTCGGACTCGAGTTGCACTTAAGTCGCACAAACGGTGACTTCAGACTTGACGTGCGACTCCACCCAAAAGACTTCAGACTTGACTCGAGCTTCGAGACTCGTCAGGTCATGCAATTATTGCTTTTTAAACCTAACTTTATTCATGTATTTCTATTAGGGATGGGCAACGATCGTCGAATAGTCGGAGTCACGTAGCATATCGAATAATGAATGTGACTATCGTTATTGATGACACGGCTCTCCTCAATGCTGGGGAACGCTCCGTTCACTTGCATGGGCCTTCAAAACTTCCAGCAGTGAATAATTTTGTGACAATTCACCATTGCTAAGATATATAATGACCGCTGTCAAGGAAAGTGGATTTTTTTGCCGTCTGTCGTATCACTCCGCAAGTAGTCCGGTAACTTATCAACCCCAGAGGCCTCGGTTGCTAAGCGACGTCACGTCAACGTCTTTGGCAGACTATTTCTCTGCTGATCAACCCTACGATTGCTGGTAAAAAATGAATTGTAAAAAGACACACCGTGTGAAGTTACTTTTTTCCTTTTGGCAAGTAGCCAAAGTAGTAATAAGCGTGATAATGTATAGAACGTTTTCCCGATAATGACCGGCGTTCTATACATTATCCCTTACCAGACCAGACGGCCAGAGACTTGAGACTTGACTTGAACCTGCCCCTCAAAGATTGAGCCTCGACTTGGACTCGAGCTCAAAGCCTTGAGCCTCGACTTGGCCTTCCAACAAACGACTTGTGAACATCTCTGAGTCCCAGTCATAAACGCCCTGGACCCCTTGCAGCTCAGAGGTGTAGGAGGCCGTCAACACGGTACCATAACACCTTTAAACCCTCCCTCCCTCTCGCCCTCCCTCCCCCTCCCTGGACTGTCTCCCTCCAGGGGCGCGGGGCTGCGTGGAGCCCGACCACGTACCCCACGGCTGGGTGCGCGTGCACCGCCTGAGCCCCGGCCACGCCCTGAACTTCCAGTGCGACGAGGGCTACTCGCTGTCGGGCGACGCCCTGGTGGTGTGCCTGGACGGGGAGCGCTGGAGGTCCCCGTTCCCCACCTGCCAACGTAGGGGCCCTGGAGCTCCCACTACATGCACACAGACACACACACACAGGGGATCAGACTGTCACACACACACACGCACGCTGAACGCAGACACACACACACACACACCCACAGGGGATCAGACTGTCACACACACACACGCACGCTGACACAGACACACACACACACACCCACAGGGGATCAAACTGTAACACACACGCACGCCAACACAGACACGCAAACAAGCGTGCACACTTATACACATACACACACGCACGCACACACACACACGCACGCACACTTGTTGTCGTGTAACAAATTCATGTAGGCTCTGCTTATTTTGCTAGGGTTGACTTCTGTATTTTACTCTGTATGTTGTTGAGCAGGTCTTGATTCCAAAGTAAAAAACACCCACGCACAAACACACACACAGGTCCATTGTGTTATTTCATCAGTCATTGATAATTGGTCTGTCAATGTACGATAAATCATCTCACTAAAAAATGTCCCAAGACAAACAATACCTAGGCGTCGGCAGGCGGTCGGACGGCGGTCAAAAAACCTGCACTATCTTCCTCCCGTTGCATCAAATCCATTGCACTGGACGGTTGAGTAAGTCATTGAGTAAGGCAGCTCTAAGGGGCTGTGGCGGTTTTGCAGGCAAGGTGCATTACGGCATCGCTGAGTTTCACCACACAGACGGAGACGTCCAGAGGAAACCATCTGAGACGTACGCTAGGACCGGGGAGCTATCTCAAGGCTATCACTGTCATTGGGGCTGGGCCAGAGAGACTTTAATCGACAATGCACAAACGTTGTAAACACATCGACAGGCAACAATATAAATACCCGGGGTTTAACCTGTGGGTCGCGACCCTTAAGAGGCTGACACCATGGGGCCATGAGGGTCAGGATAAGATGGCCAGAATTAACATTTGCATAAACTTTTTGCCGATTAATTTATAAAAAAAAAAAAGTCGTATACGCCTTTTTTTTCACCTCATTAGAAATAAAACAATAAACAGACGTGTTGCTATCGTTTCCTTCTCCCACAGCTAAATCCTGCCCGACGCCCATGGGGTGGCGGCAGCCGGCCAATGGGAGCGAGGCCCAGCAGGGCTTCCACGTGGGCCAGGCGCTGCCGGTGACCTGCCCCAAGGGCCAGCAGGCCCGGGGCAGCGGCACCATCACCTGCCGCCCCGACCAGACCTGGAGCCCCATCAGCGCCGTGTGTGAAAGTAGGCAGCACACGCCTGGCCCTTTTGTTGTTTATTATCTCTGTATCATTTCTTTCATTTTTGTATTGTTTCGATTAAGTTGAATTTAGTTGTCCTTAATTTGATTTTTGAGTTGTTATTAGATTTTGGCGGGGGGGGGGTAGTTTAGTTCCTTTTTACATGATTTTTTGTTGAGTTATTTGTTTTTGGGGGGGGGGGTGCGGTTGCTGCATTCAAAGTGCGCCAGTGCCCCTCCCAACACAAGCTAAATTCTTCAGAACTACTACAGCCAAAGTGCAGCTTCTTCCTGATTATTGAATGAGCTCATCGATCGATGTCACTGCGATGCAAGATGACACCTTCCCCTTTTACACAACACACACACGCACACGCACACACGCGCACACACACACACACACACACACACACACCCTATTGAAATGCATATGAGCGCATTGCTTCAAAAGCCGGTGTCTGCTGAGTCTAGTGGCCCCATATCGTTTAAAGATAAGACTGCATTCACTGTACACAAGAATACAGACGCTAGGCTTCAAAGTGATAACCGCCCCCCCTGACAAGGGGGTCCATTATCACTTTGAAGCAATCCAATTGGTCCACAGAGCTGCTTTCTGTGGTATTCTTCCTCACCCTCTGTCTGGGTAGAACGATCAGGGGCTATATCTCGTATCTCTCCTCCCAGTGATTGGATCACTTTACACCGATCACATGACCCAATCCCGACGTTCAACACGAGGGCCAATCAGAGAGGACGCACGCCAGCTGTGTTGGGCACTCGCCGCATGATTGACCTGTTGTGTTTGTTTGTTTGGTTGGTTGGTTGGTTGGTTGTGTGTTTGTTTGTTTGTTCAACCTGTCTCCCCACACACGTGCAGCGCACTCATCCCAGCACGTTTCCCAATTCCCCTGGTTTGGCCGTCAACCCTGATCTTCATCCCTCTCTCTCTCTCTCCTACCTGTCTCTCTCTCTCTCTCTCTCTCTCTCTCTCTCTCTCTCTCTCTCTCTCTCTCTCTCTCTCTCTCTCTCTCTCTCTCTCTCTCTCTCTCTCTCTCTCTCTCTCTCTCTCTCTCTCTCTCTCTCTCGATCACGCTCGCGCTCTGTTTGATCAGAGCCAGGTTTCTGCATCAAACACTAAGGTTGTCATGTCCTGCGCCAGCCGGACTAATTATGGGATGCTCTCGGCATTGCTATGACAACCCCTTTTGTCACGCACACTTATGCCCGCTCTAAGAAACGGTTGCCGTCCATTCGCACAATGAGGCTTGTTTGCATTCGCATTTGCATGTTATCTGTGCTTTTTCACCGACTCAATACGGGAAATACCGCAATATTGTCCAAGGGAGGACACTATTTGAACACGTCGGTATCAGGTAACCCTGTCACAACATCCTGATGTCACCCACTGGCGTTTTTGCTGATATACAGTATATGATTTTTTTACTCCTTTCACAGCCACAAATGTTGGGAACATGGAAGGCATGTCTTCTGCATGGTTTCTGGATGGTTTCCGGATGAATTGCTTAAGATAAGCAATTCATCCGCCCTCTCTTTGCATGGTGTGAGCTGCAGGCAAGGAGAGTCTGAGGTAATGCGTTGGCTTAGGCCCAATCCCATTTCTACCCCTTACCCCTTCCCCTTACCCCTCCCCCTTGTTTTGAAGGGGTAAGGGGTAGAAATGGGATCGGGGCCTTAGACTCTGTGGACGGCAGACAAAAGGCACTCCCCTATGGAGCGTCTCCAGGAACAGGGATGGAAACTAAATGAGCATTCGACTGGAAGCAAAAGCGAAACACAAGTGTCCGAAATAGATTGTGTTCAGATCTCAACCAATGGGGGCTTGGTTCTCATACGTTTGAATACATTATAGTACATCACATTAGACTGGACTAGAGTATGCTGACCGTCATCCCTTAACCGGTTCGGTGGAGCTACAAGGCAGGTGGTGTTAACACGCGTTGGGACCCCCTCCACAGGGGTTTCCTGCGGCCCCCCTCTCCACGTGGCCCACGGGGTGGTGCGGGGCGCGGTCTTCCAGTTCGGCGACGTGGCGGCGTACTCGTGCTTTAGCGGCTACGCCATGGAGGGCGTCGGAAGGAGCCGGTGTCTGGAGAACGGCACCTGGACCGCCCCGCCCGCGTGCCGAGGTAGCGCT
This sequence comes from Gadus chalcogrammus, assembly GCF_026213295.1. Lineage (NCBI taxonomy): Eukaryota > Metazoa > Chordata > Actinopteri > Gadiformes > Gadidae > Gadus > Gadus chalcogrammus. The sequence goes on along the minus strand of NC_079428.1, from coordinate 6,783,211 downwards.
CCCGGCTGAGCTCGTCCAACCCCCCCCCCCCCCCCCCCCCCCCGGCCGTCCGTCCGTCCGTCCGTCCGTCCGTCTCCGCACAGCTTTCTCATACACTTGATGGTTAGAGGAGACGCACCGCCGCCGCCTGCTGACCCCCCCCTGCCCCCCCCCCCCCCCCCCCCCCAGTGGGGCCTTCTGGTGTCGCTCTGAGCACTCGTTATGGCCGTGGTCCGTTGGTGTACCAGGGCACGGTACCAGGGCCTGGTCTCTGATTGGTTCTGGTGTGCCCCGGGGCGCCAACAGAGCAGAGTCCTGATTGGTGTGACGGGCGACGGCTGTCACGCCCTCTGGGGAACAGGTCGGCTCTAGTTTCTGTTTCTGTTTCTCTGTGGCGAGCCCCCTGCTTAAGGGGTCTTGAGGGGTCGAGGCCGAGGCGGGTTTCACAGCACGGCGTCTTGAGTGGGATTGTGTATGGGATGGTGAATAAAGTTTGCTTTGATCGGATGCCAACTAACACTAACCTTTAAGGATGTACAACTAATCACTGTTCTTGACCTCTGCTCTGCGCCCTAGCTTCCTTGGCTGCTATTACGTGTCTTTCCTGCTATTCCTCATTCTTCAAACCAAAGTCCAGTTTTTCGCGCAACTAGTTTGGTTCCTCCTACATGAGCCATGCAAAACATGCAACCGTGTCGTGACCCAGCAATAATAACAATGGAGCTGAAAGAAAACGTGTTCCGCATATATTCAAAACACTCAAAGCCTGTGTGCCAAGCCCTGCTTATTGTTGACACTAACATCTCTGTGCATCCACCCCAAACGCCTGCTTCCATTGGGGTCTGCATATATGCACACTAACCACCTTACCAACTCAGGGCTTTGGGGTTGTGGTCATCGTTAGCCCTTAATGTGGGGGTACAGCTCTGTACTGTGTTTCTCATCCCCAGTCGACAGACCTCATCCGTTCGCCAAAGGGAAATCAGCAGTGACCACAAAATTTCATTGAATTGATAGCGAAAGATAAAGTTCTCGAGAACTAATAGTCATGAGCGGCCTAAAGCCAAACTGGCTCGTATTGAGGCAGACGAAGTCAAGCCATTTCTAACTAATGCCATCAAAATTATGGCTTGTAAACCTCACCTACAGTACGATTCTCTTTTCTATAAAACGTTGCTTTGGATTATTTTCATAGCTCAGCCTCTCATCGATGAGGTCTTCAATCGTATTAGTTTCAAATAATTCCAAAAACAGCCACGGGTCTGCTCCGCTTACTACTTCCACTTGTTTTCAGTGCTCTGGATCTGGAAGTAGGACCAGTATATCCAGTGCCGGAAATGCCTTCTCTATTTGTTCTGGCTGAGCCAGGCTCACAATAAGAGTGGAAAGGGGAGAGTCCCATGCTGTCGACGTGACCAAAAAAATAAAGAATTCCTTATTTACCTACAGAGATCGGCCGTTTGACATGCATAGGTGTTTCGGGCAGAAAAGCAGCATCATTTTCCCATCAGTGAAAACGCCAAGCATTCTAATGGGACGGCTCACTCAAGCTTGTGGTTGTAAAGAGTGAACACGCTCTCACCGTCTTCAAACCTGCATTTACCCCACGCAAGAACATCTTGAATGGGTATCAAGATAAGGTCCTGAAACAGAATTAAAGTCACTTTAAAAGCATACACATACGTGCGGCTCGGCTGACTAGCTAATGTCCAGCCTTGGCTAGGTGGGGGGTGTTTCTCAGAGTAGAGGGCCGTCTTGGGGGTTTCCTCAGGGGAGTGCGTCGTTGGACTGTGCCCCTGTTTGATAGGCGCATGGCACCGTGGCTCTGGCGAGGCTCGCATTACTGACTGCATGGCTGGTCTGCAGGGTGGGGGGGGTAATAGCAACGCCCAGAGAGGCATCCGCCCGGACTAATCTGCTTTTGTTTTCCCTCATACTGTTTCAAGATGTTTGTGTGTCTTCTACCGCACGCGGGGTCGAGGGACCGTGGGAGACACTGGGCCATTTCAGAATGTCAAAAGTGGATCGATCCACTTCCTTTACTTTACATTGCCTTTACTTTGACTTTACCTCAGTACCGTACCGAGTGGGAAAGAGCTCATGTATCCCTACTGACTATGCGTGTGCATGCTTGTGTGTGTGTGTGTGTGTGTGTGTGTGTGTGTGTGTGTGTGTGTGTGTGGTGTGTGTGTGTGTGTGTGTGTGTGTGTGTGTGTGTGTGTGCGTGCGTGCGTGCGTGCGTGCGTGCGTGCGTGCGCATGTGTGTGTCTCCCCCCCCCCCCTCCCATCAGCTGTGTGCTGGCTACAGTGCCAGAACGGCGGTGCCTGCCAGCGACCCAACACGTGCGCCTGTCCCGAGGGCTGGATGGGCCGGTTCTGCGAGGAGCGTGAGTCCCTTACTGTCGCACCGAAACAGACGCTTTCCTAAAACAACACGATAACAGCCCACGACGCAACACTTGATGTAGCTGAGGATCCCCGCAAACCAAACACAAGCAGAGCTCTGTGGGTGGAGGTAGTTTCCCATCCCTAGTCGACAGACCAAATCCGTTCGCTAAAGGGCAAACAAGTGGCCACAGAATTCTGTTGAATTGTTAGTGAAACATTAATTTCTCGAGAACTAATAGTCAGGAGCGGCCTGACGCTAAATCGGCCCGTATCGAGGCAGACGGGGGGTCAAGCCTTTTCTAAGTAATTACACCAAAGTGACAGCTTGTAAACCTCACCTACAGTACGGATGGATGACATTCTTTTTTTATCAAACGTTGCTTTGGATTACAGCGTCATGAGCAGTGATGATTCATGGTTCGTAGTATCAGCTCCGTAACCCTGGTGCCCTCTCTCCTCTCTCCCTCGTCAGCCATCTGCATCTTGCCCTGTCTGAACGGGGGCCGCTGCAAGGCTCCCTACCAGTGCTCCTGTCCCCACGGGTGGACCGGCACTCGGTGCCACACCGGTGAGTATGGGTGTGTTAGTGTGTGTGTGTGTGTGTGTGTGTGTGTGTGTGTGCGCGGTGCACACACACACACACACACACACACACACACACACACACACACACACACACACACACACACACACACACACACACACACACACACCACACACACACACACACACACACACACAGACAGAGTAGATGGTGACGTAGGATTCATATCAGCTCTGGTGGCATCAGTTTCCGTATCGCTGACTCAACTGTCTGCACGTACACAGGCGCGGGGGGGGGGGGGGCAGCCCTTAAGGGCCCTGAGGATGAGTAACCACCTCATACTGTGAATTCATACATGCTAAATAATACACGGCAGCCCCTTGATGTTTGCACTTATAACATCCACCTCTACTTTACATTTAGGGCAATTTAGTTTTAGCAATTTAGTCGCTTTTATCCAAAGCGACTCACAATAAGTACATTTGTCAGAAGAAAGAGAGACAATATATTGCTGTCGGTGCAGTAAGGTTATTCATAGAAATAGGTGCAAAGCATTTACAATTGCAATGTTAACCCAGTCCCCGTTTAAAACCAGCTAGCTAGGATGCTTAACGCTATGCTGAAAAAATGCAGATGAAAAACTAGGGAAATATGCAAGGGCTTACTTCCCTGTCATTGGACACCCTAAACCATCCCCGCTGGCATGAAGACTTATTTCTTATATGTAAACATTTTAAATGTAATGATCAGCATGACTGTAAGAACGTTTTCGTAGTAAAGTTGGTAATTATTGTAAAGGTGATTTCCTTATAATAGTTGACTTGGAAAGACAAACTGAATAACTAGTATCTGATTAAACAATGAAGCCATATCCAACCTAAACCGTTAACCTCTCTGATTAGAGTTGATCTCATTTATCGGCACCGTACAGACTTGCCAGTATCGACAATGGAATTGATTTCACAACATTGTAGTGTGGAGAAGTTAACCTTATCAACATTGTTCAGCTGCTGAGGAAGTCGACTTAGTTGTGATGTTCATCAAATCACATGACTACATACTGTACACCACCATTCTCCATTTGACCTATCGAGTGCCTCACTGTTATGTCCTCGATCACGTCCCCTACTCAGAGCTCCGTCTACTACTGAAGTTTTAATCACTGACGAGGTCAAAGGACCAGACCAGTATTTGTTCAGTCATTGTTTAAACATGAAGGCAAGGCAAGGCAATTTTATTTATTTAGCACTTTTCATAAACGAGGCAGACTCAAATTGCTTAGAAACATAGAAACATTGTCATACAATAAAATGAAATATTAAAATAAAATAGATAAAGCCTAAATTTTTTTTTTTATCCTCGATTAGATCACGTATCCACTGAGCTCCCTGACCCCCGGTTTATTCCGTTAGCACACAAACCCACATTGAGTCCCCCGTCTTCCAGACTCCTCTCTGAGCAGTGTGACCGTGTTGTTCCTTCCACAGCGGTGTGCGCCGCGCCCTGTCTGAACGGAGGGCGATGCATACGGCCAAACCGATGCCACTGCAGCCAGGGCTGGAGCGGGCACGACTGTTCGAGGTGACGCCGGAACACACACGCACTAAACGCATGCGCACGCTCATGTTTGCAATACACACAAAGGTGAAAGTCTCATAAACAAGTGAGGTTATCGCACGGTATCTTGATTTCTTTAGTGGACTTTCAACCCTTTCTTTGGTTAGAGCGTTATACAGCATTCCTCCGGTACCCACTGTTCCCGTCACTGCTAGTTACCCGCTAACTAAGTCAGGAGACAATGGCCAGGAGTTGCTCCGAATGCATGTCTCGGGGGGAAAAGAACACGCTTAGCAAAAAACATATCCTGGGTTATGGAAATCCGCAGTAGTTTGTGGATCTGTACTGAAATGTACTAACTAATGCCTCATGAGTCAAGTTTTGGTAACGCTCGTCCCATCCCCTCGCTCTGCAGGAAGAGGAGATCAAGCTACTATCCTTTCTGAAGAGGCCTCCGTGCTCCACATAAGCTGTTCAGTCAAGGGGAATTTTTTTTGTATAATTTTCGCAATTGGAAGCCATTCATGTTCGTCACCGGAGGAAGTAAAGCAACGGCTATTTGTAAATTAAAACTGTATTTTTCATATAGAAAAACAGTGCTTAAAACATATGCTGCTATTATAGATGTGTAAAAACTATTTGATGTGATTGTCCAATGTATATGTGTAAACTATTCATTTTTATAAAAGCGTAAAATGCCATTCAATAAATAGTTTCCTTCAATAGTTCAAATCAAACATGGCACTGAATGATTAAAAAAGGTAAGTAGCATTTCAAATGAATGCTAGGTATTCAAGGTGTATTCAATACTGGACCACAAAACCCCGGCACACAATGTTAGTTGTCTTTATTCATTCCACCAACAAAACAAATACAAAACAGCAAATGTGTGATATATCCATATATATAAAAAAGGTAAAATTTGAAGTCCCAAGCACAGATTGGATAATTGTTCAACTATTGCTAGCGGAATAATGACAACATGATGGCGGCCTGTATTGCAGACGTTTCATTGGGGGGCGGGGGGGCAGGGGTCTTGACGGTTGGTGTGGAGGAGGTGGGTGTTCGTGCTCGGACCGGGAAAGAAGTGGTGGTTCCTCCAAGTTTGGGTGGTCCTTTCACCGCATAGCAACCACCTTCTGCTCCAGGAGGATATGATTCGCCCCAGCAAAGTTATCGATCTGAAAAAAGAAAAGTAAAAGAAGAGCAGTAAATAGTCTGTTTCACCAATGGTGGACACACGAGTCACACCACCAGTTGGACGGGTATGGAAAATAATAGGTAAACCAGGGAGGGTGTGGTCTAAAGCATTCCAGTCCAAGTGCCATCGGGGCTCGGCTCCTTAAATAACAAATTCTTACCTTCTCGCCATTTTTGAAGAAAAGGAAGGTAGGCATGCAGTTCACTTCATAATGTGCGGCAACATCCTGTAGGCACAGAGAGGGGGCATAAAGACTAGTTACATATCTTAAAAACATTTGCAAGCTGATTAAATCTTGCCCTTTCAGGTTAGACAGCAATGGAGACTTTCCCTCAGTTACTCATCGAGTATACTAAAAACCATCAATGAGGACCTACCGCAGCCTCGTCCACATCCACCTTGAGGAAGACCACGTTGCGGTTTTCTGGCAGGGCTGCCATGGCCTGCCAGACAAAGATGATTAAAAAAAAGTAAATTTTTGAGAGTGATGGACGACATCGGGACTAGACCGCCTGCCAGGCAAATCATTCATCCAAACAGCAGCAGAGAATATATCAAGTGTCAGTCAAGTCAGTTTGGTATAAGAAAATTGTACAAATAAATCGGAGTTATTTGAGAATAAGATTGAATGAAGCCTTACAATTTGGTCTTCCCACTTAGAACCCTGTATCAAAATGGATGTACTAGTCACAATGTTGTGGGATCATTACTTACCACGAATTTGGGGCCAATTACTTTACAGGGGCCGCACCATGAGGCTGTGAAATCCACCACCACCAAGTTGTCGCCAGCTTCTGCCAGGGCAGCCTGGAATTCTTCCTGAATAAACGTCAGAATTTACTCGTTAGTCATTACTGGAACTCATCCTATCGGAGCAACCTCAAACTCGGAGTTCACCAACTTGCTTAGTACAGAAGACTGCGCTTTACATTAAGACGACTTAGCTCACAAGTTGCCAAATGAAAGCAGGGAGTGTTAGCGGCGTTTGCGTAGAATGAATGTAAAATAAAACCCATAAGCTTATTTTCACCAACCCCTCTCCCCCCTATGAAAAACTTAAATCGGGGTCTAAAGAACCCATAGACTCATTGTCGAGCTCAGAGAAAATGGTTGGTGTTTAGCCATCTTGTACACTTGGCTAACATACATTGAGCACAGCCATGTATGGGTAATACAGAGCCTGTAATGGATAATAAAAAGTTACCACCCACGGATTATGTACTTGGTTGTTATTAAGTACTCATACCATCATCTTTGACGCAGCTATTGACAAGATGGTTCAATTTCGTTCACACAATCGTGGTTCGCTTTGTATAAAAACACAAAACCATGCATGGACCTCAACACTCTCCCGTGTGCCTAGCTAGGGCAAGGGCGGGCTGTCAACATGCATCCCTCAGCATAGACGAAAAACAATAAGTTGTAGAAAATAACACGTGTATTACTTTACTGTACGCCCGATCAGATATAACCCCATTGATAAAAACACCCTGACCAGCTGGATCACAGCCCAACATGATTTAGCTCAACATTGGGATGATCGCGCCGGTCCTAGCATTGAACCGAAGTGGATTTCTAAATTAACGACCTGGAGGTTTTCCGTCGATGGGACATCGCTGAACAAAAGGTAACGTTAGATCGAAGGCTGCATTTGCTAATTCAGATTAATTGTATAACCCGTGTCGTGGGTCATATTTGGGACGGTAACCGTACGCCGCGTGTACGGTTTCTCCGTCTGCCATAAAGCAAAACCCCGACATTAGTCACGAAAAGGCTGTGCAGCTACTTGCATAAAAAAATGCATTTGTTATTACTTCACTGCTAACTAAACAAAAAAACATACCATGTCTTCAATATTGCGAACCATGATGAACAGCTAACGGATCCTTCGGGTGATACAAAGCAACGGACGTTACGGTCTATACTTGAATGAAAGGTTAGCGCTCTGCCGCGGATCTTTATCACGGCGCCTGCTCGGACCTCCCCTTACCGGAAGACAGGGGTGCAGCTGCAATAAGGAATACAGCGTTTCCAGGACATTCTACAAATCTATTTCTGTTGGATATTTAAAAAAAATCGCATTTGCAGCGGGTTCCCTTGTTTAAATCTTCAACTTTATTAATCAAAACCATGTCCGAAAAATTAAATATTGTTTTATAAAGAAATTATGAAAAAGAATAGTATGTCTTTGCCATTATAAAAGCTACCATATATGTTGGCATCAAGTATATGCTGCATTTTATTTAAGTCGACTCAGAGGATAATTCCTGAGTCACAATGACTAGACAAAATCCTTCGGTCCTGGTGAATAGTTGAATGAAAGCTTAAACGTCCAATAGCATAGCAATGTTATGATTCTGGGTGTGCCTAGCTTTTTTTTTGTAATCGTATCTTATTTCAACCCTTTTGAGACAAATGTAACTTGTTTGTGACAATAATTGGAAATGAGAGGTATACAGTTTAAAAAACGGTTGGTTACATCGTCTACAGAGGGTCATATAGTAAATAGTCAAACTACACACAACTAGGCTCTCGGCACTTTTCACAAACCACGCCCCCACCTATGACACTGAATCGGTGTCTAATAATACATTATTCTTATTCTCATTATAAATCAAAGATTAAAAATAAATTGGTTTAAAAAAATGGTAGTGTTTGATTGATTTAAAGGTCCTCTCAAGGTACAATGAGAGACGTATCTTTGAGTCTGCCTCTTTGCATTGAAGTGCCTGATATGCAAATGAGTGTAAACCCTAACATTAAAGCGAGTGTAACACGCTTTAATGTTACATTTAGAATTAGAAAGTGTTTACAGAACACAAACGCACACAAAATAAAACTGCTGTGGTTTAGAATGAATACCAGTTCATAACGTTAGATGTAAATATTGTAAAAAATAAATAAAAAAATTAGCAGAAGCACAAGGAGTTTATTTGAGCCTTAGGCATTAACTCCTTTCTAGGGAAAGACCAGGGATTCTATAAAACAGATCATCAGGTTTTGAGCAGGTTTGATAGTGAGCAGTTTGGACAAAAAAACACTTCTTCCACCCATCTCCTCCGTGTCAGACTTTGATGATGGCTTTGCCCGTGTTCTCCCCCTGTAGCATGCCCATGAAGGCAGCAGGCATGTTGTCAAAGCCTTCCGTGATGTGCTCTCGGCATTGCAATTTTCCCTGGAGGAGGAAGAAGGAAGAACAAATATAAGTAAACAAATCTGTATATAAATTAAATTTACCACCCATCATCCATTTTTCTTTAAATAAAGGGTGGACCTTTTTCCCAAAATATCTTCTCCTCTAGAAGCATTTTATTGAAATTTCTGTTAATCTTTTAACATTGTTATTTAGTTAATCTTGTATAAAATTGGTGCAGTTCTCCCTTCGATGGCTACACTTTCCTAAGGCACCGCCATTGTTTTTAAATTGCAGTCCTTATTCGTCATGAACTAAAACTCCCTCCCCCTAGCACTGATTGGTCCTATCATCTGGATATTTTTGGAGATGCTTCCAACAGGCTTAAGGCAGGCGGACATGCAGTCTCATAAGGCTTGCAAATTATAGATTAAAAAGATAGATTAGGCAAATATTTATTGTTGGCCCTTTATGAGGAGGCATGAGGAACAATTTAATTCAGCAGTTTTGCATCTTGGTGAATGAAAGAGTCTAAAAGATGGCTCACAACCAGTGGAAAACCGATGATTGACGATGACTTAATCACAAACTGACCATTAGGTCTATTTACTGACCTCCTTCATCCATGCCATCAGTCTTTTGAGAGATTCTGGATGTTTGTGTTCAAATCTGGTCACAAGGAACCCCTCCATCTTGAGCTGCTTATAGATTATGGTCAGGTGTTGGTACGGGCCTGAAAGACAACAAGAAGAAGAGTGAGGTTGGGCAAATAAACTGGCCAGCATTTGAGCTAGAAGGTGAGGGACAATGGCGCCATCTTCTGTACAAAGGGGGGCCAAACATGATGTTTCACAGATCACACAATGAATAGGTGTTTTTTCTTTTACATTTTTTCTCATTCGTTTGATACATTTCTCAGATCAGAATTGAAATTTGAAAAACAGTGCATTGCTCAAAACAATTCTTAAAAATAGCAAAACACCATGGATTTCATGCAAAAGCCAGTCTCTTGATCAAAATCCTTAGTTAGTTTCTCAAAAGTAAATATGTGTCAAATTGCTTAGTCATGTTGTCGATATAACAGTGTACCCTGGAGGGATGTTCTGATGTAAATGTAATGGCTGACGTTTTGAAGACAATTATTGTAAAGTGTAAGTTAAACCTAGTGTATGAAGGAGATTGATTGCAAGAGACTGGACAAGATTCACATTTGCGCTTTGACTGTTTGTACTGTCATTTGTTGACAGACCATGTCATTGCTAGAAATGTGAACATAGGAAAATCTCCTTAGGGTAAATTGTACATGCATTGGTGTAGGAATTACAGTGCAGCCTTCCTACACCTCCTGACGTTCCTGTCTGTTGAGGCACAAATTCTCATTTTCACGCAGCCTCACTCCTCTTCCTCTTCTTCTCTCTGGCTGTTGACCCTGTCCAATTCCGTGTCCTTCCATTTGTCAGACAATGTAACATTGTGTTGTGCTCCAGCTATATATATACTTGCCAGTTCATGGTTCAGGCGATGCATCTTTGAGCTATTTCAGTAAACTGGTTGATCGTTGGTTGATCTAACACTTCACACATTTCCCTTCTTTAGAGAGGGTCAAGATTCACCTCGTAGCAATTTACCAATTCAGGACAGGTTTAGAAAAAAAGTCTAATGGAAATGTATAGAAATATGCTTGACATATTATGACAACTTGTTCAACCATTTTGCATGTAAAGACTTATGCAATGAACTAATGCCTAAATGTTGTAGGGGTGAGAATATTCTATATAGATTCATTTTGATCAACATGACATAAGCAATTGATAATGTAGCATAGAGCAGAGAATTGTACATAATCATTTGCATGAATGTACCAAAGCATTTGCAACTTGTTCAAAGAAATGAGAAACTGCTTTTTTGATGTGCACATGTGACACAATGATGTGAAGATTGAACAGGTAGTTTTGAGCACTTCAATTCTGATCTGAGAAATGTACCAAAGCGAATGAGAAAAACTGTAAATGTGGATTGTGTAATGACAGAGGGAAACATGCAGTTCTATAAATCTTGCGCCATAGCTTAATAAAAAACATTCCCTTTTTAACCACACAGCAAATGTAACCGCTTGACGGTGAAAATAAAACACACACCTGTCTGTGGTGTGGTGTCATTGTACAAGGAGATGCCTCCACACACAGCTATTCGTCCAAAGTCGTTCATCAGTGGCAAAGCTACACTGGAGAACGGCCCTCCCACCTGGCAACCAGACAAAGGTAGAGTTGAATCAAAAGATTAAAAATAAAACAAAAAGTGAAACATATATGTGCATAGGAGAAGCACGCAGAATTGAAATACATTGGAATATAGATATTGGATATTGGATAAGGAGATGGGACTGAGGGAAACTTGAGCTGAATCCCATGTTGTAAAGACTGCAAATCACAACTAACAGATCAAACTTGGAGGTGGATTCATAATATTGGAAGGCTAAAGTAAGAAAAAGTCCTCCAAGTGGCTGCATAAAACAAGCGCACCTCCACTCCAGTCCATCACTCCAGGACTCACGTTCTCAAAGTAGCAGTCGTATCCTTCCGGCGCCGCCTCCCTCAGCGCCTGGTCCAGAGAGCCCACGGTCTTGTAGTTGATGGTCCGGTCGAAGCCCAGCTCCTTGAGGAAGGCCACCTTGGCGTCAGAGCCGGCCGAGCCCACCACGCGGCAGCCCTTGATCTTGGCGATCTGCCCCACCACGGAGCCCACCGCCCCGGACGCCGCGTTGACCAGCAGGGTCTCCCCGGCCTGGAGCCCCAGGACCTCCTCCAGGCCGTACAGGGCCGTCAGCCTGAGGGTGGAGGCGTGGGTGGGGGCAGTGAGGAGAGAAGCTGGGGTGGAGGCGGTGCATTGAGTGTTTTACACTTTAACCACCGAGCACATTGGCACCTTTAAGTACATCTCTCTGATGATCATGAACATACATATTTATTTATTTCATATTAATAGATTGTATTGTGTACATTAGTTGCATAAATTGGTTGATTACAATTTGTATTATCAGCGTTATTTGCACAATTTTATTCCCTTGTTTGAGTGGCCATGATTTTTCTTGTGCTGGTGTAACTATTGAACTTCCCTTACGAGATCAACAAACTTTCTGTGTGAACGCAGATGACTAAGAATCTAATGTTGATAGTTAGAACAGATGAGGGATGACTTTCTCAAAAGCGTCAGGAGAACAAAACAAGGCCACAGAGGGAGTTACAGATTACTAGGACTTCTGGTATTCAGACTCCCAGATGTCTTACAAGAATAACAAAGCTTTTGAAAGGCGTTCCTATACAACGAGACCAAGGATCCATTTGAACTTCTGACCCACACACAGATGTTCAACAGAACTTAAGCAAAAATTCTCTAACACTCGAATGCCATCTAACTTCTAAAAAGACGCTTAAATAATTCTCAAAGGTGCAGTGTGTTGCACCTAGCGGAACAGACTTGTCCCGCAGAAATTAATATCATATTTATAAGTGAGTGTTAATTAGTGTATAACCACATGAAAATAAGAATAATTTATTGTTTCTTTACCTTCTAACAAAAACTTGTTTAAGCCCTTTATAATATTTACATAGGGAGCTGGCCCACTTCCAGGAAGCCCACCATGTTGCCCCGCCTGGGTTCTAAGGTAGCCCGGAACGGACAAAGGGCTCTGGAGAGGTTGAATTCTTCATTTTGAATAACAATCACTCATTTAATCCTAGTTTATTACCTCTAGTTTTACAGACTAACAAAAAAATAAAATCTATAAATCTATCAAGGAACCTTATCTCTTGAAACTTGGCCACTTGATGCTGTTGTGGATGATGACATCATTTTGGAAGTACCTACTGGCCCCTTACAGGCCAGCACGGCTCCCCCTACGTCGTTGTTGCTAAGGTTACAGAACGAGAGGGCCCAAACGCTTGACAGAGAGGAGCTGAGACGTAGTCAGGCAGGCAGGGATTCGGCTACAGGTAGTCAGGGTGACGAACGGAGAACTACGGACGGAGGAAAAGGGTTACCGGAGGACAGGGAAAACGGACTAGACTTAGGATAACGCTGGTAGGACCGACACTAACTGAGTGGTGGTAAACGACGAACTGCCGCCGGCTGATTCGAGATCCCCGGCTGAAGTAGGGGAACGGTGATTGTAGATGGCAGACAGGTGTGTAGAGGGAGTGAGGACCAGTGGCGCCGAGCGGCCACCAGATAGGGGTGTCCGACCGTGGGGCAGGACGTGGCGTAACAGTTGTAGAAGGAGGGGTCAGGGGGGGCCCCCCACTAAACCTCCGTACCTCCTAGCCAGTTTGGTTGAGCCTGAAGCCGACTTGTACTACCTTCCTTAACCTTACCCCGAAGCACCGATGGCACCCAAGGCCAGGGACAGGGAGACGTCTTCAGGCCAGTCCGCCATGACGGGAGTCAGGCCGGTTGTGTCGCACACGGTGTGGGTCCTCCAGCCGCAGTAACCCATCACATGGCTGCCCACCGCAAACGCTGCGTTATTGCTTTCAATCACCCTGGAGAAAAAAGTTGAAAAAACAATACATTACAAAAATCTTGTTTTGTACAAATGATGTACTTATATGTTATGGCAGCTGTGTGAGATGTTATTGTGCTAGTTGGCGTTGATATTGATAAAATTGTACCCCGTTTTTCTGTGGCTACATCTAGAATAGGGTATTAAATAGGTCAGATCCGTTCTATCCAAAGTCCATTTGTGGTCCCCGGAAAACCAAGTTGAAGAGGATACATCTGGTGCTATTTTAAAACCAGATGTTAGTTTGTTTTCATCCCCTCTTTGAAAGATCAGAAAAGAGATTTGATCAGTGTGTTTATCATCAAAAGCCTTCTGGTTGCAACCAGCCGAGCGTATCAAGGATTAGTGTTGTGATGCGTTAGCCACGAAACTATGCTGTTATTCACATCCTTCCCGCATCCCTGGAGATCAAGGACCTCGGTAATTAACAGCAGGTGTAGTTAATTACCAATTCTCGTAATTTTGCCAAAGAAAAGTCAGATATGCAAATCTCTCTGTCGTTTCATCCCATTTATATGTGACTCTAGCCCCTGTGGGCATGTTGTCATGTCCTTACTTGGCCACTTGAGCTCCAATCATGACCTCGCCTTCGTTCATGCGGACTCTACTGAATGGCCTGGAATAAAGAGGCAAGGAAAGGCAAAAACACTCAAAAACAGCATATACGTTTCATTGTCACTTTCTCAGTTGATTTTTTAATATATTTATTTTAAAGCTGTACAATTAAAAAAAATGCCAAATTTATATTTCACTCCACAATTACCTCATGTATGGGTCCACACTTAGAAAAACAGCCTCCAGCATTACCTCTGAAAAATATTTTAATAAATATTAATAGAATAAAAGGAATCCTTGACTTCTCACCTATTAGCTCTAATGAGATTGACACAAAGACAGCACTGCACTTGATGCCCAGGAGAAGCAGCTTCGCGACATATCTAGACCAAACCGTTTTCTAGTCAAGAAGGTTATCTCTTCACCTCCATCTTTAGGCTCTGGTAGTTGCTCAAGCTTCAGTTCAAAGTCGCTCTTCTTGGGAAAGCCGTCAAAGTGCTTGGTCAGTATCCACGTTTTGGCTTGGACCATTTTTCTTTTTTTTGAACAGCTGTGTGAGAGGAGATGGTTTAATGTACTTGTTTGACGTAACTCTGTCATCATCCAGAGTGAAGCAAAATGACAGAGATCTACGCGTATTTAGTTTGTATAACTTAAGCGTCAAGCAGAACGCATCAGGCAGCTATATAAAATGGCATGAAGTCCCAAACCATCTTATTAAGCATCGACGTTGTAGAAAGTGTAACACATATGCTTTATCGAGAAGAATATGTCCAAAATACAGCTGAAATAGTTTCCAAAAGTATATACAAGTGTATGAAGAAAAAGTTTACGAGCGCACATAACACAGGAATTAAGAACATGCAAGCTTAATGCAAACTTCACTCCGGTATATTAAAACCAGAAACCCCATAAGATTCAAATTCAAATACATGCACAATAAATAACCATTTATTATACACAAATAACCAGTTAAATCCTATATCCCAGATATAGGTAAATGAGAAATGGCAGTTGCACGGAAAACTTTTTAGCTTGACAATGGAGTTACTTACCAGCTGACGTTTTCCATAAAGAGGAGTGTGCTTTGGAGGAGAAGGACCCTTTAGAATGAATTCAAGTTCGGCTGGACATGAGAGGGTGGGCAATGGAATTTGGAACTCTGATCTGCTGGAGGAGGTCCCGCAGTGACGTCAGACGCAACGTTGTTGCGTATTACGTAAACGTTATTTTGGATGATAGCGCGCGCAACACCAAATACATAAACGACAAGCAAAAGTTTGGGCTCCTCTCGAAACAGCCTGCAATTTTTGAATTGGTAAGTGTTTGTGCTAACTGTCCTAGCAAACATTGAATACCATCGCACTAGTTCAATACTTATACTTGCTGATGTTATTAACTATTTGTATATTATGTCAGACGCTAGCAGAAAGTGATACCTGAGTAGCTAATACTCTCGTAGCTAACTAGCTAATATTTAGGTAGGCGATACGAATATAAACTACTTAAACTACCAACATTCGTATCCCTGATTATTAATTTTTTAAGCATTCCTAAAAACATTAATGCTTTTGAAGGCCCTGTTGCCAATAAGACTATAACCTAACGTTAGGCAAATCAAAGTTACCTAATTTTAACATCAACGTATGTTGACAAGCAACTATATGGTACAATTATTAATTTACTTTCTCCTTATATGACTATTACTCTACAAATAACTTTAAGGATATTTTACTAACACACAGCGGCGACAGCGCTCGTGTTGTTATTGTTATGATCAGCGGCAAGGCACACCCCGGATTTTGAGTTCGATTTTCCCCTCATATTATAACGTGTGTTACTAATTTCATGTCTTGGCAGATACAAATAGTAGGCATTAGAAGAAAGCTTTGTTTTTCTGTATTGCTCAAAAAACGTAGCCAACTTCTCCGTTGCATTGTTCTGTGATCGTCTCGTACCAAAGGCAGAGGTTTGCATCCGGCTGAGGCACCATGCTAGACGGCGGTCAGTTTGTGGAGGCGCTTGGTCGCCTGGGTTACCCCGGCGCGACGTCGCTCAAGGGCTCGTCGTTCGACTGGCTGTTCGACTGCGCCCCGGAGAACCTGCACTTCTTGCGCTTCGTCTGCCGCACTCTCGGCAGAGCCAACGTCTTAGCGCCAGAGGAGGCTCGCGCCTTCCGTGAGCTTCAAAAGTCGGGGAAGCCCTTACTGGACGAGGCGGCTCTTGGACAGGTCCTCAAGACCGTTGGGCCCGCCGACGGGAGCAACGCGTCACAGACCTGGTTCGTGACGGGGGAGAACGACGCCAGTGTGGAGGAGCTGGAGGCCAAGCTACAGGCGCTGCAGCGGGAGAAGGTTCTGAAGCAGCGTCGCCACAGCAAGCTCCAGGTCCTGGCCACGGCCCGGGGAGACGCCGGCCTGCGGCTCTCAGCCGAGCAGGAGAGGGCGTCCGCCCTGCTGAAGGAGGGCATGGCCGCCGTGGGGGCTGAGAACGCCAACGCCAACGCTCTTTTGGAGAACCTCACAGAGGAGGTGGGAAGGCTGGCCTCGTACCTCCCGGCTCACCCGGAAGTCCCCCCGGGAAAGAAATCCGGGGTCGCCGTTGCTCCCACCCCCGCTGGGCCAAAGGCAGCCGCGCCCCGCCGCTTCCAGCTGATCTCCCAGCTGTCCCTGGATCCCTATCTGCACCAGGAGGAGCTCAACACCAAAACACTGTCCGCCTTCACCCAGAAGCAGTTCTTCAGGGGGATCTCCGACATGGTGGAGACCTGCTCGGACGGCTGCCGGCTGCTGGACCTCAGCTCCTGCGACGGGAGAGAAGGGGAGGAGGAGAGGAGGAGGGAGGAGGAGTTTGAGGAGAATGAGAAGGGAGGTGGTGGTGATGCGGTGGAGCGGCGTAGGACCGAGATGGCCAGGCTGCAGTGGGCCTTCATCGTGGGCCAGCATCAGCTGCTGCAGGCCACAGCCGAGGAGCACAGCCTCAAGGCCGGGCTGGCCTGGCTCTCAGAGACAGGCTCACGGGCCAAGGTAAAGGGACATTTGACTTAGTTAGTCATTTATGTATACTAATGGAATTGTATATTGCCTGTAAAACCATACTTCTTTTGAATAACCTAGTTTTGTCAGCAGAAAACCGAATAATTACAGGAAATCCTTTTTTGCTTCTGAAGCTTCCGTGTTTGTATTTGTTTGAGACACCTCCTGGTCCTTGACCCCCCCTCCTCCGTCTCTCTGCCCCTCTGCCCCTCCCAGAGCATGCTGGCCTCCTCGTCGCTGGCGGTGCGCGAGGCGGTGTCCCGGCGCCAGCTGCAGGCGGTGGAGGCGGAGCTGGAGACGCTGGTCCGCGGGCGGCTGCCCGGCGTGCTGCGGGAGGCGTCACGGCTGCTCAACGTGCCCGTGGTGAGGGGGGACCTGGCCCTGCAGCTGGCCCGCCAAGACTACTACACCTCCAGGCAGGACCAGGTGAGCTGGGGCCAACACAACATGGATCGGTTTCTGATTAATGGACTTCTTTTTTTTAACCAAATTATTCTCTAAAAGAGACAAAACTCTTTTTTTGTGGCGATGACCAAACAAAAGTGTATATTCCATAGTACAAATGTTTCCGTACACACTCGTGTTTCATACCTGTTGGGGCATGCCAACACAACATTGATCGGATTCTGATTGATGGTATGGCTGCTCGATTATGGGAAATGTCATAATCATGATTAGCTTGGTCAATATTGAAATCACGATTATTCAAACGATTTTTTTTCAGCATTTCTCCCCAAAAAAACCCATTGTAACTGAGAACTTTGAAATCTACCCTTTTAAAAAGATACGCAAGATGTTCAAATAGAAAATCAGCTTTCAACCTGATTTATAATCGTTTTATGATCGTTTGAATCAAAATTGGATTAATCGCACAGCCCTAATTAATGGACAGTGCATCCAATTCTTATCAAATAGTTCTCTAAAATAATGTATTGTGACTCGTATTTGTTTTTGTTGCAGTGACCAATCAAAAAAGGGTATATTCTATAGCAGAAATGTTTCCGTATGCTCCCGGGCCAGGTGCGTGACTACCTGCTCCGCCAGAAGTCTCTGTTTGACCTGCTCCTGCTAGCCCTGGAGGTGGAGCTGAGAGGGTGGAGGACGGCACTGAAGCAGCTGGGGGACACCCGGCAACGGCTGTCCCTGGAGAGCGAGCAGGCGGCGCTCAGGGCCGACGCCCTGGCCCAGCCAGAGCTGGTCCCTAACCCCAGGCCCAGCCCCATCATCAGCTGCAGGACGCCAGCTTCAGCAGGTGGAGCCTCACTCTCCTGTTTCATTCCTGAAGCCTTAGCGTCATCATCAGGATTACTTCAGGCCCCGTATTCCAAAGGCCATTGAACCCATCCCTGGATCATTACACAGGGGGCGGCAGTAGCTCAGCAGGTATAGCGGGTTGGCTGGTAACTGCAAGGTTCGATCCCCGGCTCCTCCTAGCTTAAGTGTTAGGGTCCCTGAGCGAGGCACCTCACCCTGACTGCTCCCGACGAGCTGGCTGTCGCCTTGCATGGCTGACGCAGCCATCGGTATGTCAATGTGTGCATGACTGGGTGATTGTTAAGCAATATTGTAAAGCGCTTTGGGTGGCCACTGGTTACGAAAAGGCACTACGTAATACGTATGCAGTCCTAATAGCATTTTCCATGAGCATTGAACTCTCAAAATACATCTGGGAAATGCAAAAATAAATAATAATCATTTAATTTTTATAGCGCTTTTCAAGTCCCCAAAGCGCTGTACAGGGACCTCACTAACCACCATCAAGAAGAAGTCTGAAAGGGCAAGCATGACAAACATAGGAGTTCTGCAGTGTGGTTTAAAATCACCCCATGGCTCCAGATGGGGTACCTTACTAGAGCCCCGGCCCCCACCAATAACGGCTCCTCCGCTCCCCTCAGACTGCTGCAGGTCCTGGAGGGCTCCAGGTGCGGTGCGGGCCAGGGCCCAGCGGAGCCCTTCCGGACCCACGAGGCCCTGGACCAGGCGGCGCTGGACCTGTCCGCCGACCTCCAGGCGGCCCGGGAGGCGCTGGCCGGGGCGGCCCGCCAGCAGGGCTACACGGCGGCCCGTCTGCAGGGCGACTGTGAGGCGCTGCACCGCGCCACCTACACGGAGCTCCAGCAGCTGGTGCTGGAGCCGCAGGTATGTCCCACGGCCGGGGCCGGCCAGGAGCTGCTCTGCCCCAATGCACAGGTGGGTGTCCCTCTCACTGTCTCCCCCACTCACTGTCTCCCCCACCCACTCACTCACTCGCTCACTCACTTCTCTCAGGGCTGTGGCAGTGTTCTGCTTTGTACAACCCGAGGTTAGATGGAAGGATGGGTAAGTTGGGCTGCCAATGCTTTGCTGGCCCGATCCCCTACTTCATTGTAGATGTGTTTTGTGTGTGGACTGCTGAATTATTTCTACGGTGTTCTGTTTCATCCCTCGCGCTGCTTAACGGCCCAGCAGCAACTGCAGTAGCACATTTGACATCAGGGTTTTTAAAGTTTATTGAGCTCCGGTCTCAGCTTGAAATCAAACACTTTACCTGTAAAACGTGAATTTTGGGTGGAGAGTTAGGAAGGGGGACGAGTTCTCCCCAGTTCTCTCCCTTTTCCACGTTTAAGCTTTTACAAGCCGTTGAGTATGAGTGTTAAAAGGCCTGATTTGATATGAAATGTGACAAACACTGTCAAATGTGTCTGAGAAGCTCAACCCTCTCTGATGCCACGATCAACATGGACCGCTCCTAAGTCGGAGCACACACATTCTGAAACACACCGTGCGTGTCTTTACTATATGCTTAATAGTTTAATTTGAACACGGTAATGGTAAAAAAAAATCCTTGTAAAATGCAAAACACAGATGATTGGGAAAATCCTGTTTTAAAGAAAATTCCAATTTATGAGGGGATATTGAGTTAAAGTGGCATTTAAAAAACTTACCATAAACAGCTACTTGTAGTGAGGTCTTCCAATAAAGCATAGTTTCTACGCCTCGTTCTTTTTATGCTCGGTTCATATTGAGATTTATAAGGCATTTTGAATGAGCTAGGAATAGCGTGACTCAACCTTTTACTCACCATCTCTACTGACGTCATTGCTACAGTGCAATGCAACATGACGTGAGTGAACATGTGTTATTACAATCAATATTGGGTGAGTGGGAACTGGTGGCACGGTGGAGGAAAAGGATTACCAAGCAATGTTTCACACCAAACAAGTTAAATGTGTTTTCATCTAATGGACACCGAATAACACGCACTCGTACCCTGGATTTTATGGTTTCTTGTGCTCATTTTTTGGGGGGATTCTCTTCTTCAATGGCATGATTTAGCTCATTTATAAAGACACGATGTTGGGTGTGTGAGCACTGCATGCTGTATGGGCAAGAGTATATTTGGTAACCAATTTGCATTGTGAGAATTCTCCAACATCAGGTAGTTATTGAGAAAGCCTCAACCCCATCATAGAAAGATAATGTCTAATTTCTCCATACTTATTTATTGTAAATGGTCTGGAACCTAGTTCAAGTTAAAAAACCCACTTTGTTATGAGGTCTTGGACACCCAAGACCTGTCCTGGTCCTGGACCCCACCTTCGCCCTAAAGGCCTTTTTAATCTGTCTTCATTGTGTCACTTTGACTAAAAGTATTTCCTAATTCGTTAGCCTCATAGCATAGTTGCCTAAGTCATATTTTGGCCATATTGTGATAGCTAACCTAACTCTACTCTCTTAACGCTGCTGATTCACTGTGCCTCAGTGGCTATATCCTCAGCCAATCAGAGTGCTTTTTACATTCCATAATCACAATCTGCCCAAGTCCTCTATTTGACCCAGGCATCTCTGATGCTGAACACAAGATGAACCTTCGAATATGACTTTGAGGCGGTGATGCTGTGAGGCTAACGAAATACAAGTAAGCATCAGAAGTCCCCCGCTGAGCTCCGGCCTTCGCCCTCTGCAGGAGCTGAGCCTCAACCTGGCGGACGCCGAGTCCCAGCTCCAGCGGCTGCAGCGGCTGATGCAGGACATCATGGGCGAGGTGAGGGCCAAGCGCTCCCAGCTGGAGCGCAGCGCCGCCCTCAGGCGGGAGAGGGACCTCTACGTCTACTTCCACCTGGACCCCCGGCTCCTGCAGCGGGCCGTGAAGGACCAGGAGGCCAAGGCGGCCGGCAGGAAAGGGCAGCACTGACGGCGGGCGCGCCCTTCATAAACCAGCCATAACCATAACCGTGAACACGGCAGCAACGCCACGTCCAGTCTGCCTGGACTACTGTCGGCCTGAAGAATCGAATGCGCCTCAATTTGACCCCTAATCCTTCTTTAAACACGCGTCAACACTGGTCCTCTAACAAGCGCACAAGAGGAAATGTTCTCCCCTCGTGTACTGTCACTCACAGCGGTATCTGGATGGGAGCTGTTTAAACTGAGCTCAGACGTGGAGGGAGAGACGGCGCGTTTGAATCCGGCTATTTGAATGTTCTCTCATTCTGTAATCCCTTATCTCAGCTTAACTAATCGTTATAATAAAGTTAGAACTTCTCTATGTATTCTTGTACTATTTAAATATGTATGTTTCTGGATTAAACGCTATTGAGCATAATCAAATCATCTTTTTTAATGGTAAATCTTTTTCTGCATTTGCCTAAAATGATGTCCATGTCCCAGAGTTGCCAAACAATAACACAATTTCTAAGAAAATGCTACAATAATCAGTGCTGATAGTATTACTAGTATATAATATTATACGTGCTGCTTTCTCATGTGTTGTGTTTAGGCTAGCATAGTGTTGCCCACAGAGGCAGAAGACGTGGCAGCTTATCAGACAGGTAGTGTGTAGGGTAATCACAGGAAATATGTTGAAATGTTCCAAGTGATACTGGAGATTGTATTGTTTCTAAACTTAACTGAAAAGGTCACTGTTATGCCGTTGTATCTCTGTTAGCAGTGGGTAAGGGCTGTGGAAGTCGGAGGGAGAACTGCGGGATGACTGGAACACCGTTCAGGAAAGGACGCACGCAGGGAAACTAAATGGCGAGTCCCCTTGCACAATATACACACCAAGTGAAAGCATGGAACTAACAAGTTGACTGGATAATGTTCAGGATTGCAGTTTATTTGTGCCTAAGTGTCAAACAGTGGCAAACAGTGAACCAAAGGACATGAGACGAATGTTTTTGTTATGGGTTAGTTATAAACAGTCTAAAATGTTTAATTGAGTTGACAAAGTTGAGACAGAAACATCTCTCTCCATTTCTCTCGCCTCTCTAACTTCCTCTCTGCACTCACACACATATGGTGTGTTGTGTCTATTAAGAGAGAACGGCTGTTGCTTTCAAGAGATTACTGAAGACAGGAGCATCCCCGTGTGGCCCACTATACTGTAAACACACTTCAAAGTCCTGCCAGCTACAGTGTGTATTACATGCGTTAACATTCCATGTGAGGACACACACACACACACACACACACACACACACACACACACACACACACGTATTAACGGTGCCCAAGCTATTCGTTCCTTCATTCTTTAATGTTATTCTGTCGGACACTATCGCCTGTTAATGATTCTATTAAACAGATCATTAGGTTTGAGCTAATGGGCTTGATAATGATCATCTTGGACCAAAATACACCTCTTCCACCCATCTCCTCCGTGTCAGACTTTGATGATGGCTTTGCCAGTGTTCTCCCCCTGTAGCAGGCCCATGAAGGCAGCAGGCATGTTGTCAAAGCCTTCCGTGATGTGCTCTCGGCATTGCAATTTTCCCTGGAGGAGGAAGAAGGAAATGAAAGGAAAATATGTTAAAGAGTGCAGTGTGTAGAATAGAGTGGCTTTTAGCGGTGAATACCCCACTTCCTCCCTCTCCGAGCACGGCGGTGGCCTGTACTGGCCTGTATTGTGTAAGGTGCCAGTTGGTACTTCCATAATTATTTCATTGTCTACGACAGCATTGTTTTGAAATCCAGCGATCAAGGCGTCCCTTTGCTCATCATTACCTAAATCCCCCGGTCCCCCTGACCGTACCCTTATTTGTGAGAGGAAAGTCTCAGAAAGCTAGCAAATTATAGCAAAGAATAAGGAAATATCTAAGGCAGGCCCGTTAAGTCCATAACATGAAGCGTGAGGTACACCATTTCCACAGCATCCTGGGGATTTATAAAGTCTCAATAATGACACGCAACAAGACAAACCTCGGGCTAAATGTTGTGTGACGATGATTGCAACACAAATTGAGCAGTAAGTTGATTCACTGACCTCCTTCATCCATGCCATCAGTCTCTTGAGAGATTCTGGATGTTTGTGTTCCCATCTGGACTGCATGAACCCCTCCATCTTGAGCTGCTTAAAGATCATTGTCAGATGTGGGTACGGGCCTGAAAGACAAAAAGATTTAGTGATTTAGGACCGTGTTTGTCGACCTCTGTGACATGTACCATTAGTGGTAAGCAGGGGGTATTGCAGGTGGTAAATGTGTGATATTCATAACCCTCATTTAAAAGGACGGTACTAAAAACACCACCAACACAGGCTGCTGATGTAAGCATTAGCCTAGGCTACACTTAAATGTGTCAGATCATCTAATAACATAATGAAAAATAGCCTTACAGTAAGTTTGCATTTTATTAAAGTGGTTCAAGCCGCACTGGTAAAACCGGAATCCACCTAACCCTACTGGATGCCATACAATACACTATTTTTAACCAAAGGAAGCGAAGCGTTATGTCTAACCTTTCAATCATCAATTCAATAACACATACCTGTCTGTGGTGTGGTGTCATTGTACAATGAGATGCATCCACACACAGCTATTCTTCCATAGTTATTCATCTGATGTATAGCAACACTGGAGAACTGCCCTCCAACCTGCCAATCAGAGAGAAATTTTCAGTTGAACCGAAACACGATTGCCTAAAAAATTGCTTTTATTCACCTGAAGTTACCCATAAAATATTTGTATGGACTGCAGGAAAGAAAGGGAATAAAATAAAACAATATTTTTTATATATTTTGCATATAAAGAACTATGAGAATCCAGAGTTTAATGGGACTGTGGTTTCAGTGAGAATCCTACATAACTGTTCAAGCGCACCTCCACTCCAGTCCATCACTCCAGGACTCACGTTCTCAAAGTAGCAGTCGTATCCTTCCGGCGCCGCCTCCCTCAGCGCCTGGTCCAGAGAGCCCACGGTCTTGTAGTTGATGGTCCGGTCGAAGCCCAGCTCCTTGAGGAAGGCCACCTTGGCGTCAGAGCCGGCCGAGCCCACCACGCGGCAGCCCTTGATCTTGGCGATCTGCCCCACCACGGAGCCCACCGCCCCGGCCGCCGCGTTGACCAGCAGGGTCTCCCCGGCCTGGAGCCCCAGGACCTCCTCCAGGCCGTACAGGGCCGTCAGCCTGAGGGTGGAGGCGTGGGTGGGGGCAGTGAGGAGAAAAGCTGGGATGGAGGCGGTGCATTGAGTGTGTCCGGAGACTCAAACTCTACCAGATGTTTTATAAAGGATAAGAAAGCTGTTTGAGATATTTTCCGAACAACTAGATTCTCTCATTCCGTACGCCCTAGCCAGTCTGGCTGACCCTCTCTAGCCGGCTTGTGCCTCCCTCTAAACCTTACCCCGGCATGCCGATGGCACCCAAGGCCAGAGACAGAGAGACGTCTTCAGGCCAGTCCGCCATGACGGGAGTCAGGCCGGTTGTGTCGCAGACGGTGTGGGTCCTCCAGCCGCAGCGTCCCACCACATGGCTGCCCACCGCAAACTCTGCATTCTTGCTCTGGATCACCCTGGAGAAGAAAGCCCCAATCAATCATGATACACTATAAAAGTACACATGTTTGTTATGGCGGCTGGTTGGGATATTATTTCGGCTAGTGACTACAGCATCGAAAAACAAATACCTTGGTAATTAACAGCAGGTGTAGTCAATTAAGTCAAGTTATTTTGTGCAAACAAAGTCAGCCATGCAATTTACTTATATCTAATCCATCTCTCTTTTGATGTGATACTGTCCCCCATGCACATGTCGACATGTCCTTACTTGGCCACTTGAGTTCCAATCATGACCTCGCCTTCGTTCATGCGGACTCTACTAAACGGTCTAGAATAAAAGGAAAATCATTGAATACATTAATCGCAATTCAGTGGCGGTGAGGAAATTAAAAACATTTAATGATAAATATGACTGGCTTACGATACCGATATGCCATTATTATATGTTATTACTCATTCTTAAAAAATATTGATTTACTTTTAGACGTTTAATGCACAAAAGGACTAAATTATATTAGACGTTGTATTTACCTCATGTATGGATCTACACTCAGGAAGACAGCCTCCAGCAGTACCTCTGAAAATATTTAAAAAGATTACAATCTATGTTTGAGCTCTACTAACTAAGGTCTTCATCTTTTATGAAACATAAATCAATATAGAGCACTCAAAGAATGCCTCTTCACCTCCATCCTTAGGCTCTGGTAGTTGCTCGAGCTTCAGTTCAAAGTTGCTCTCAGTGGGAAAGCCGTCAAAGTGCTTGGTCAGTAACCACGCTTTGGCTTGGACCATTGTTCTTTTTTTGGACAGCTGTGTGAGAGGACATCAGTACAGTACTAGTTAATGCATATAAATACATAGACATGTACTAATACATCTTCATAAGTACG
Source organism: Gadus chalcogrammus (assembly GCF_026213295.1). Taxonomy (NCBI): domain Eukaryota; kingdom Metazoa; phylum Chordata; class Actinopteri; order Gadiformes; family Gadidae; genus Gadus; species Gadus chalcogrammus. The sequence goes on along the minus strand of NC_079428.1, from coordinate 6,757,616 downwards.
AAGTACCCATACATATTATACAGTTCACATACATACGTACACATTGCTAAACGAACATACCCACTCATAAGCATGTAAAGGCAGTGCAAGTTCTATTTATTCAGTACTTGTAATATTTGTAGTTGGACATTACTCTGGCAGCTTTGCTAAAGACCCATTGTACCATCAAAATCTTGTCCCATACTGATTGGGATGATATAAATAAGTTATTGTGTGGCGTTCCAAAGAGACGATTGTGTAAAATAGTCCTAAACTGGTTAGAAAGCTCGTAATACACAGGAAAGCACATGCACGCTTTGTGCAAACTTCATGCAAGCATCTGAAATCGAGAGGGTCCCAAGCTAGGTGGTTGACAATACAATTCATGCACGATCTATAACCATGTAATACGCATAACGATAGCTCGCGGCTTTACGCTAAAGTTATTTGCAGCTTCGCATGTTGAAATACTCACCAGAAACTGCCCTTTACTTGAGAATGAAAGGAGACAATGGGGCGACGACCAGCGCCAGCAAAACAACGAGTTTTTTTATACTATTTTGGTTGGCCGGTCGGACTAGAGAAATTGCAGTGACGTCAGACGTCCCCGTGTTGCGTCTGACGTGAACGTTATTTGATTGATAGCGCGCGCATCAACAACAACCAGCAGCTGAGGTCTTCTAGAAACAGCCGGATATTTTTACTGGTACTTTTGTTGGTATGTTATTGTCATAAATAAATTATGAATTCGTTTTCCATTACACCGGTTTCATACATGTATTATATTGTTATATTTCCACTCCTACGCTAGCAAATCATTTGTGATATCCAAGGTACGAATACTCTAGCTACGTAGTTAACGTGTTATGATTAAGCTAACGTTAGTATTTAAGGATTCGAGCCGAATGAATGCGATTTCTAATCTGACAACCTCCAAAACACTGATTATTCATTTCGCCATGAACCTTAATGCTCTCGTTTTAACAGTATGTTTATATACCCTCAAATAGAAAAACAAATTCAATTTCCTACTTAATTTATCCAATTGATCAACCTCAAAGACAAAGTGATATATTGAATATTGCCCTTATATGATATTCTCTACAAGTATACCGATATTCTTGTAGCCGAAATTCTTATAGTTTCAAACTACTGCTTTCTCATGTGTCGTGTTGAGGCTTGCGTTGCAGAGAATGAGTGCTTCCCACCGATCAAAAGTCATCAGACAGGCATGTGTAGAGTAGATCAAGGGCATATCTTGAAATGTTCAGATGAAAGGAGTCTAGTGATTGTAATGTGAAAGAGTAAATATTACCAATAAATGGGACATGGCCTAAAAGCTTCAGTTTTCAAATATTATTCAACGTACAAATAATTTGAACAGAGTCCAGCTTGCATTCAATAAATTGACTGGTCATCATGGTTGGTTATCATCATCAAGGTTTTTTCTCCCTCACATTGGTCTCTTGGGTCGATTACGCAGGATACTAGATGGAGGGGTACGGAGGCCTGAGCCGCAGCCTGTGCTTTGGTCCTCTGTCCCAGCCTGCAGAGAGGATCCTGGCCGCCCTGCGGTCCCAGGCTCTGCCCCCATCCAGAAACAGAAGCAACCACCGCTACAGCCGGCGTGAGTCGAGACAGGAACAGTCGGAGTCACTGTGACCTGGTTTGCAAGAGAGAGACACTAGTGCTTTCCGCCACGATTACATGCCAACACATTTGAAACAATGGCAGCAGTTCCAAGATGGATATCTGTGGCTGGCCAAAAATATCGTATTGAACTAGTTCCATTCGCAACCATTTCAAATGAAACAGTTAAATATGGTGATAAGGCAATCAAAAATGGAGTTTACATAAAGTGATTCTTGTAGTATTCTGTAGCGTTCATTGTTATGCCGTTTTATCTCCGATGTTAGAAGTCGATGAGGGCTATGGAAGTCAGAGGGAGCACTTGGTGCAGGCTGGCTGGAACACAACTCAGCATAGGATGCAAGGCAGGGAAACTGAACGGTAAGTCATTTATCACAATACACACAAAGACAAACACATGTGTATCGTGTGGACAAATGCTGTGGTTATCACTCTGACCATATTGATCTTGTGGGTGCCAGAGTGAAAAATATCCAATATCCATTAATTGACGGCTCACAACTCACACTGGTGCAATAAAGTCACCAAACCCACATATGCATTTAAAAGGGAGCACGCTATTTATATTATTATGTACCAGGATCCATTTAGTGGATGGAAATTCAATTAATTGTTTCTTTTCAAGGGTACAATAATAGATGTGTCAGCTATAAAGGTTATTATCGTTTGCCACATAATTGCTGTTGTTTAGACCTGGCTCGCAACCCCAGCCATATTCCTCCTCATCCTGGCCGAGAACCCCATCATACTCATCCGCGGCCACCAGTTGGGACTCCTCCCAGCAGACAGATCACTCTCAGAACCCAGACTCCTTTGGCAGTACCTCAAGTAAGACAGGGCCGTGCCTTCCCAGCAAAGACTACAACCAGCTCCTGTCCCAGTCTGATTCCCGCCGCAGGAACCTACCGTATGCGAGCCACACCCTCTCGTCTCCCCAAAGAGCTGTGGTCTTGCCGGCTCCAGGAGGATCTCAAAGTAATGGTTGGTCTCTGCACAGGCCTGGCCTGCCTGCTCAGCAAGACACTAGCCCCTGGAAGAGGTGAGCAAGGCAGGGAGGAATCTGAAAGGTGATGTCGGTTTACATTTATATTAAAAGCCAAGCCAGTGTATTTTGCATGTTTGTGTGTTTTTGGATGGTGACTCGTTTGACCGGACTAGTCGCCCTAATTAGTATTATTAAGTAGTTATTAGTTAAATGTTGCCATCCTTTGTCCTCGCATATTCGGTACAGCACTGTGTTTTTGATTTGAGATTTTGTTGCATATTTAGCTTTTATCACTGGATTACTATCATTTGATTATTAGAGAATACTCAATGAAATGCAATGTCATGCTCACCAACAGTCTCAGATGACCGTCACTTGACCCAATGCATTGCTCAATATTTTAGTCAGTTTGTAAGGGACATTTGGGTCTTACATTTTTTTATATTGCTTTTTTCCCTGCAGCTTAACTGAAGAACCTGAGACATTTTTTACCCTCAGCCTTCCTCCAGAAGGTCCAGATCTCGATGCATTTTACCCCGATCTCCACCTGCAGAAACCAACTCCATCATCTGTTAATGTCCGCCAAGTGTCTGAGTACTGTCTACCAGATGTACAGAACAAGGTCCAGCCGAGAGAAATTGGTGCACGGGAGTGGGATGGATGCCAAGATGATCATTACCTCCAAAATGTACCTCCAAAGAACCAACATAAAGTGTGCTTGCCAAGATTGGACCACGTTAAAGTGGTCTCTACTGGGGGTGGAAATGGGAAAGCCTGGTATGAGGGGCCGGGTTCTGCACTTCTCAAACCATGGAAGCAGCTCTCGCTTCCCCAAGGCAAGACAAGACCAGAGACAGGCCTTGACCGGCGACAGCTGTATGAGCCACTGAACGTGAGTAGGAACTGTGGGGCGGGTCTGATGGTCGATTTTGTGGCAGCTATGGATGTAGACAGAGGAGAAGAAGAGCCAGAAAATCAGTCTCAAGTGTTGAGTGAAGTAAACCACATTAGAAGCAAGTGCTCAAATGGTGGAAGGGAGCAAGAGGCATTCAGAGAAAACCATGGATTGTCAAGAATGAAAGGAAAACAGTTCCCCATCTCCATCACAGATGAAATGGACACTGCGTCGGACTTTGATGTGGACGGTAGAGCCCTCCGGCAAACCGAACACCAAGATGTCGGAGAAGGGTTTCCTCATGAACCCGGTGCCAGGGACGAAGAGATAACAACAGGGGGGTCCAGCCGTAGCATCACCCCAGAACTGACCCCAGTGTTACTTGAAGAAAGCGTCAACACAATGGTAACCCAGGGAGCTCAAACTACCCAAAAGACATCAGAGCTCGAGACCGCTGGAGATAAGGAGGAGGGCCCACAAAGACCAGAGGAACAGAGGGAGTCCTCCAACAGAGAACTCAGTCCGGGTGGAGCCCCCCTACCCGATGGACCAGACACCGCCGCCAGGGATGAGGAAGATGCGGCGACTGCTGCGGTAGTCCTGGAGACGGACGCGGGGACGGTGCAGGGCGGCACGACCCAAGCTGAGGAACAGATGGGGGGAGAGCAGGGTGGGAGGACCCACCCTGTCCAGGTGGAGGAGGAGGAGGAGGTGGAGGAGGAGGAGGAGGAAGAGGCCGGTCCATCTGAAAGGGGAATGGTCCTTCAGGAGATGTTGGAGGAGGAAAATGAGCCCTTGTTGAAAACCTCAAATGAGGGCAATGGAAGCCCCGCATTGGGTGAGTCAAGCACAGTGTAAGCTTGAACCTAAACCTTCGATCTACGGTCGATTATGGTTTACATAACTTTTTTAATTGCTGCATTCACCACTAGAGTGTGCCACAATACTGCAGTTAGCACTGAACACATCAAACTGCACAAGCAAATGCATTTATCAACAAATGCAGTTTTGTTTGCTTACACTTGGCATGTTGTGTATACTTGCGTATATTGATACGTCCATTCATGATACTGTTCTTTGTACCACGAAGCAGCTGTTTTATGCAAACCTGTGCCTCACTTCGACAGGAAGAATGGTCCTTGTAGGATCACATGGTAGATCATGTGGTCAATATGGGATAAAATGGCTTCATTTCACTTCCAAAAGCATTGAGAAATAATGACACTAGTCAATTCAACCGATTGTTCACTGTTATTGTTCAAAGTCAATTCAAACCTTTCAATATGCAATATAAGTCTGGACCCCCCCGTTCCAGAGCTGTTAGTTGTATGTGCGCCTAATGTATGTTCGTTCCCACTGTGGAAATTTGTGTTGTGGAAATAAGTAGAGCATATAGAATATCAAGTGAAAAGAAATCAAAAACATGTTATATAGTTTCGTCATGAACCATAATCAGATTAGAAAACTTTTTGCCTTAAACCTTCCAAATGAACCATTGGCCGTCTTCTTTATAAGTTATCCACTCTCTGGATCAAAGGCTCTTGAAGCAGAGGGCGCTACAGGGTTTCACGTGACGTCAGGTCCCCTACAGCCCACTGGCTCTGGGCCAGTGTTATATCATCACTTGCCTGGTAATGTAAGATAGTTTGAAGGGGAGAAATCATTGGGCTGACTGGGTGCTGTTGTTAGCTTGTTGTTAGCATGCTCACGTTACCAGGGCTATGCTAACGAGCCGATAGCAGGGGTCCCCCGCAGCTGAGTCAGCGAGTTGCTTGTACACTCTGCTTGATGCAAATCCTTCAGGCCAAGGTCACTTCGTCCTCATCCATCTCTCTCTCTCTCTCTCTCTCTCTCTCTCTCTCTCTCTCTCTCTCTCTCTCTCTCTCTCTCTGTCTCTGTGTTTCACACTCGTATACAAGGTGATGAACTGTATCATTCGTGCGCTAGGCTCGAGTGCAGATCCACCAACTGGTTCTTGAATAACTATAAAAAGGCTAACCTTCCCCTTTTCACCCCAGAGGGCTCACCAGTTGAGAGACAACGCCCCCCACTGAGGTTGTCTCAGGAAGGAGGGGCCACAGGGTCTGGCTTCAGGGTACCCCCTCTTCTCCATGGGAACGCCCCCCTAGAGGCCACCCTCCATACCTGTGACACCCTTCAAGTGAGTCCTGATCCGTCAACCATCCTACACTCATTGTTGAAAGTGAACCTAACCTCAACTAACCTGTCAGCCCGGTTGAGAATCAAGTCTAATACACATTTTATTGAGCCTGTTTTATTCATTAGTACTCTTCTTTTTACTTCCATGGCATATCAATTCCATGTCTTGTTTCAGTTTCAGTTTGTCTTCCACCTCAAGCTGTATCTTAAGGTTGTCAAGGTCAGCATATAGAGGACTCTGAAAAAAAAACTGATACAGAGAGAGCTCCCTGGAATAGCATTAGGAATCTGTGGGGGATCTCAAAGGAGCACATGTAGATTGAAAAAATATCTGTAGGTTCATTTAACGATGTTTCCCCTCAACATCCTCATTAAGAACACTCCGGTGAAGAGCTCTGGAGTGGAAGGAGCACACGTTTACGGTGTGTTTGCGCAATTGGCAGAGGGGTTTACAAATAAAAATAGGTCCAAGGAAGGGCAGCCTTTGTTTTACAGACCATTAAATCGATGGCAGGATAGCTGGACAGGTCGATGTGTCACGAACCCAGGGATGAAAGGAGATATACATGCGAGATCTTAAAAGAACTGCATCGCATAGCAAGCGAGGAGAAAAGAGCTATAGTAGAGAGGGAGAAGTGGTGCAGGTTTGACCATACTGCGTCGGTCAGCAGCAGTACAGCTAGAGCTTAGCAGGCCGAAACACGGATATATGTATGCTGCCTGTCGATCGCAACCAATGAACCTTTTCTACCTGGAGGGAACCTCCTCTATGGGGGAACCACGATGACTCCATCCAAATGCCTCCTAACGCTACCTGGGTATATATAATGATAGAATAATGCTTTGAGGTCTCATGGTTTCGGAAGATATCGTTAGTTAGTCAAACACAGAGTCGAACCCGGGCTCACACAGACATGCTCTGTACCCTCCCCACCGGAGGAGGGCGGTTGTCCCCCTGCCCTGGCCAGAAGGACCTCCCTCGCTCTCCCTGGGAGAACCACAGGACCTGAATCACCACTCTGTACAGTGTACACTCACGGTGCAGGATCACACACACACAGACGTGCACGCTTGTGAGTTTAGGCATGGAGGTTTTTTTTGGGGGGGGATATGAATAATGAAGGTGTGGGATGTTTGACAAGGTTACCTAGGCCAACATGAGGACCCAGAAACCGACTCTGGCTGTCTGTTGATTATGATTATGATGCTGGGAGGATAAGCTACTGTAGAGGGTGTGTGTGGGTGTTTGTGTGTGTGTGTGTGTGTGTTAAGGGGGGGGGGGGGTGTGTTTGAGAGAGTGCTTGAGATAGACTGAGCGAAAGTAACTGTGAGAGAGACTCTCAGTGACATCGTGTGTGTATTCATCTGAGAGGGAGGGAGATGCTTTGAGTGAGATTGTGGGTGTGTGTGTGTGTGTGTGTGTGTGTGTGTGTGTGTGTGAGAGAGGGAGAGAGGTGGAGGCAGTGCCCGTTTCACAGCGTGAAGCCTGCTGTATCAGACAGACAGTGTCTGGCTCCCTCTCTCTGGCTGTCTGGTACACAGTGCTGAGGGGCAGTCCGCACCAGGCTACACAGTCTCAACATGTACTGTACTACAGACTGCACACACGTTAACATGTATGTGTGTGTACTGCCGATAATACTACCGACGTATGACACATTGCAGGCGCAAAGAAGTACATTTTACAATCCTACATACTACATGGACGGTGTGGGGTGCACAACCTCCCACTGCTGTACTGTACTTTACTTTATTTTACTTTATTTATTTTAATTTATTTACATTTCTATTTGGTATACTGTTGTACTTGTTCTATTTTTATTTATTTATTTTCGAATGCACCAATTGGGAAAGCTGACTAAAAATGTCGTTGTACTTGACTCGTGCAATGACAATAAAAGGCTTTCTATTCTTTTCTATTCTATTCTATTCTGCATACATTGCAGAACAGGAAGAATATATAGATACATACATATAAACGGGGTGAAAATGGGGTGAATATACTCTAATTGTGTACCTTTCTCCCATATTGTCTTTTCTTGTAGTCTCAACAGCCTTTATTGTCTGCCACTGAATGGGTAGACCCTCCCCCGGTCACACGCCCTACGCCCGGGCCGAACCTCCGGTCAGACACCGGACAATTCCGTGGAAGTTCAGACATTTCCCAATTCGGCCCGGCTCTACCTAAGCCCTCCCGGATCCCCGCCTTTTCTATCAAGAGGAAACGGGAAGAGCAGAACGCCGGCCTCACCGAGACCCCCAGGACCTCCCAGCCCAGACGCCCCGTCAAGTGGGAGCCCCCCCGCTCCTCCCAGGGGAGGACAGGGGGAGACGGAGGGGACCGGAGGGCCAACAGAGACCGGGAAGCCGACGAGAACGAGACGGGGGGCCCGACTCCATCCTGCCCCTCTAAAGACCTGGGCTTGTGCCCTCCAGCGTTGGCCCAGGTGCGACAGGCCCGAGCCCGTTCCATTCACCCGGCCACGGCCTGCCTGGCGGGGGGCAGTAGAACGGACGGCCCGATGTGGAAACAGCACACGATGCGTCCACACCAGCATATCGCCGGGGCTGGGGGTTCTCCCTTAACACACTGCGAAATGAATACAAGCCACGGCGGGGTTGCGGATACCGCCAGCGCCTCGATCGCGAGCGCTGCTGTGTCCACCGCTCCCAAGAAGAAACGGGCCAGACAGGGCCCGGGCAAGATCACGAGCCGCGGGGCCGCTTCAGCTCAGAAGGACGCCGTCCGAGGGGAGCGTCCCGCTGATCAGGCGGCAGGCGTCACCTCCGACCCCAGAGTGAAGGATGCTGGGAGGATGAGTTTGGAGGAGAGGGCGTGGCTGCTGAGGAGGGTGGGCGGGGCCAGAGCGACGGCGTTGACGATGGTGTTCCAGGACGGCAGCACTCAGTTTGACCCGGAACAGGTGAGCGTGGGTCGGGGTCCTGATGGAGGCGTGGATCGGTGGATGCGTGGTCACGCTTCGTTGGTTCAGAGTAACGGTCGCCCTGGGCTTCAAAGATGTGTTTTTGTTTTTTTTGACTAGCCAATTATAAGCCTTACAAGTCACGTCTCACCTCTCCTATATCACTCACACACTACTGAGGGACAACGGTCAAATCAAACTGCTTGGTGTTCATAGCAACGAGAATGAATGAATTGTTGGGAGTAATCATTTCTTATGTGCATGGAATGAACGATACTAAACAAAACGAATGTGTACAATAAAAAATTGGAATAACTGAACAATAAATACTAACACCCTGCACCACTAAGTAGATGGAGGAATCCTCCAGACTAGATGGATCCATACCTATTAAATCGACCTGGTTCTGGCTCCAGAACCCCAGTCCCCCGGTGTGCGGCCTGCTGGTCCTGATGAGACAGGAGCTGGATCACAGCGGGCCGGGGGCCCACCTGCACCCCGGGGACACCTGTTTCTACCTCCGACTGGAACACGCTCCCGCATGGGCCCAGCGCCACGCACAGCACAGCCAGGAGAGCTTCACTAGGTGTGTGTGTGTGTGTGTGTGTGTGTGTGGTTGTGTGTGTGTGTGTGTGTGTGTGTGTGTGTGTGTGTGTGTGTGTGTGTGTGTGTGTGTGTGTACAGGTGCATTTTTGTGTGTATCTGTGCATTCGTGTGTTGGTGTGGGTGTGTATCTGTGGGTGTGTGTGTGTGTGTGTGTGTGTGTGGGTGTGTGTGTGTGTACTGGGGCATTTTTGTGTGTATCTGTGCATTCGTGTGTGGGTGTGTATCTGTGTGTGTATCTGTGTGGGTCTGTGTGTGGGGGTGTATCTGTGTGTGTGTGTGTGTGTGTGGGTGTGGGATTTGATTAAAATCTATTTTAACGGATATGTCTGTTTGTGTTGAAGTGTACACTAATGTGTATGTTAGGTTGAAGTCTTCGTGTGTGTGTGTGTGTGTGTGTGTGTGTGTGTGTGTGTGTGTGTGGTTTGTGTGGGTGTGTGTGTGTGTGTGTGTGTGTGTGTGTGTGTGTGTGTGTGTGTGCTCCTGCAGGGAGACGCTGGTGCAGGTGGTGTCAGGCGCTGGGCTGCTGGTGTGTTATAAAGCTAAGGACCTGCTGCGCACGGCCCTGCAGCACTACAGACCGCAGATCAGCTGGAAACAAGGCAAGGCTCCGACCCGCATCTAAAGCTGGACTCGCTTATCATGATCACACCATTGGGATATTTCACAATGCATAACTGGGAAACAAAGCCGGGCTTGAAGTGGCAGTCACTCATATATCAGCCTGACTAATCTGAATTTAGATTGATATCTTAAGTCTGATGGCAGCTGCAATCTGGGTGAAGGGGGCACCTCACTTTCTTCCACTTCACATTTTGTGTGACCAATCATGCCTCCGGTGGCCGGGGTCTGTAATTGCGTTATTCTTTGACACAAACTCGGCTAGTAATCTGAGAAAAAGTGTGTGTAAGGATTTCAGATAAAAAACACGTAGATTGGCGAATGTAGAAATACACTTATTAAAATTCCCTTCTGAAAGTTTTATCCGCTCTCGCGAATGAGTTTGCTTCAGTTGAATATCTCCGTTACAAAACACAAAACAAGGCGTAACTCTGTTAAAAAGTTCTGCTATAACACAGCAGATCAGTGGACTGAATCCCAGATTACTTTCCTATCACTCCCACTCTCTTGAAGTACAGCGTATTTTTTTGAGTTTGTCAGGAAAAACCCTGCTCGGTGCTCTGTGCGTCTAGTCCTCGGCTGTCGTATCCAGGATCCCCAGGTGTCAGGCTGGCTTCTGGACCCTGCGGACCCAGCCACCTGCTACCAGGACCTGATCAAAAAACATCTGAGACCCTCTCCTCCACAGACAGCCCCGGGAACCAGCAAGGTGAGGAGTGCTGCGTCTCCAGAGGGGGGCGGGATTGTTTGGGAAGTCCTTCTTTTACTCTGAGATGGAAAAGCATTTTTTTGAATGACATCGGGAGGCGGTATCTGTCATTATGCCTTGTTGTGTAGTGACAGTTTAACCAAATTGGATTCAAATGAGAAAAACAAAACATATCGCTAATTTGTTATTCTTGCAAACTGCCTTCTTACTTCTGCATGCTGTTTTGATTGTTTTGCAGATGTTTAAACCCCATGATGAAGCTCTATCACAAATACACTCACACGCACACGCGCACACACACACACGCACGCACGCACGCACGCACCCACGCACACACACACACACACACACACACACACACACACACACACACACACACACACACACACACACACACACACACACACACACACACACACACACACACACACACAGAGTTTCATCTGTCAAAGGCCATAAGTCAGCTTGCCAGGCTTTGTGACTAGATACTCCTATGAGATGTAAGTGAGCACAGAAAGGGTTTGGAAAATGTCCTGAAAAATACCTGGCGATTGCTCAGCGAAAAAGCGTGGGGCCCTGATACACCCACACACACAAACAGCACTGAGGCCTCCTCTTGCATTTTCCACCCTGTTAACAAACCCCACAACGCCCTCCTCCACGCTCTGGGAAGATTGATTCCCTTAATAAATCTTCACATCTCTGCAAGTAGGCCGAGAATGTGAATGCATTACCACTCTGCCATGTGCGGATCAACAGATCGGCACAGAGCGGTTGATCTTATTTTGGCTGTCTTACCCCCACCCACATCCTCTGTCTACCTCACTCTATCTCAGGCTTCTCAGGCCATCACCGGCCTCAATCTGCTCTACCGGCTTAACATGGAGCTGTGCGCCAAACTGCAGGTATGTGTTACACCCTCAGACCCTCTAACCCTGAGTGTACGTGCACACACGCACGCGCGTTGGAGTGACGGTGTACTTGTGATTGTGTTCAGAGCCAGGGCTTGTGGCAGTTGTACTCCACTCTTGAGCTCAGCATGATCCCAGTTCTGGCAGGTGAGCTGTTTCTAAATGTCAAACGTGTACAATACAAGATACAATACAACATAAGCACATGAACCATGAGAGAATATAAGGAAGACATAACAGAGGCATTACACCATAATATCATCTTCTTCTGATCACCCTTTTTATTCTTAATGAATCTTAAAGGTACGATTAGAGTGCTGTTGTTTGAGAGTAATTTGTTCGTTTTTAGTTTTTAGCCCATTTAGATTTTAGTCGGCTCCGGGCTAATTTCTGACCAATCAGGGCATCGCTTCCCTGATTTGTTGGCTTTCAATAATATGTGTCAGTGAGGTACAACAATTCCTAATGGTGGATTAACATGCAGAGGGAGGGAGAAGTGGCGGCGGGGACGTATTTATTGTTGTGGTTGTTAAGTTTCAAAACCCCTCATTCTACCAGTATCTATCTACTGTGCCGTGAGTGAATGAATGCGCTTCCATCCTCTTCTGTCCCTGGTGTTTCAGCCATGGAGAGCTACAGGATCCATGTGGACAGGGAGGCCCTGAAGACCACCTCAGACATGTTGGGGGTAAGACAGGGGCAGTAATATGTGCACAACATACAGTATGTTAGCCTGGGTTGCCCTTGCACCACCGTGATGGGACCAACTGAGCAGTAAGATATCATTTACAATAATATAGTTTTATATAATCGTCAATACAGCGCAATATCCATATCCAGGCATTCTACCAAAAATATGAAATACAGTAAATGTTCTTATAAATACATGAATCCATGAATACATTCATAAAACATTTATGTTAATTTGCAAACAAATGATGCACATAAGGCTGTTTGAATGTAGCTTGTGCATTGCAAGCATGGTTCCTCAATGACATTCACATTGCAGAGTCATGCTCAAATAGCAACACACACACACACACACACACACACACACACACACACACACACACACACACACACACACACACACACACACACACACACACACACACACACACACACACACACACACAAGCTCTCCCAATCAAGCTACTCCCCATGGAACAGAGGAGATGACAACAAAACGATTGCAATCAAAGTTTTTTTTTTTTTTTGTCTGGCTGTCCAACAAAGTCATTAAATCATTGGACCTATGGAAAGGCAATACGAATAAGATTGTTTTTATTAAGGGTAATTTATACACATAGTGCACAATGTATTCCCAATGCACCGGAGCAGCACTGCATAGTTATATATTTGCGTTGACAAAGTTGAGTCACTCTGTCTCTCTCTATCTCTCTACCGGTATCTCTTTCTCTGTCGCAGTCTTGCTTGCTCTCTCTCTCGCACTTTCTTTCTGTCTCTCTCTCATTGTCTGTGTGCATGCACGCACGCACACACACAATCTTAAGACTCACAGTCCCAAGCAGGGGGTTTGCTGTTGAAGGTGAGTACTGTGTGTCTATAAATAGAGAGAGAGGCTGTTTCTTCTCACTTCTCACTCGAGGAAGGAGCATCACTGTCTGTTATAACACACACACACACACACACACACACACACACACACACACACACACACACACACACACACACACACACACACCACACACACACACACACACACACACACACACACACACACACAGACAAGCACACACACACAGACAAGCAAGCACACCCAGGTCAGCTAAACGCATGAGTGCCGCTATGAATGTGCTTTTTGCCTGGGCATCACTATGCTGCACATACGGAAATGAATGGCTCTGAGTGCATGTCACTGCATGGGTCCTCCTCATTGACTATGTCAAGGTCACAAACACACACACACACACACACACACACAACACACACCACACACACACACACACACACACACACACACACAACACACAACACACACACACACACACACACACACACAGCCTTGTATTAACTTCTCCCCCCACTGCTATTCCTCCTTTTCATTTTTCTGTCTTTTAACTCTGTGGGACACAAAACTCCCTCTGCCCCCTCCCCCCCATCACAGCCAGGCACACACACACACCATCACGTCCTGTCAGGGTGTTTCAGATGTGCGTTCAGATTTTGTACAC